>NC_079456.1:13404781-13684781 GCF_903798145.1 Danio aesculapii | reverse complement strand
TAGCGAATAAATATTACGAACGTAAACATTAGGTGAGCAGGTTACATTGTAACCCTGTGTCCTAACAACACGCTACGTAACGAGATACGCAGTGATTAATTTGGCTGTTTGCACCAGATGAAACACGACAGTAATTTAAATACAGCCATTCAGAAGGACAGAATAGTGCACTCACGAAATGGTAAGGTTTATAATCTAAATTATACTAGCGACAACCTCCCGCTCTCCCTCGTGAAGCAAATACGGAAGTAACTGAAACTGCAATTCATCGAAATTCCGCTAGTCCTGGCTCCATAATAGAGCAAAGTTCTATTGACCCCAATGTTAAAATGGCCAACATTACAGCAGAAAAAAAAGGTGTTTACAGCCTGGTACAAAAAACTATTTTGGTTCATACAGCTAATAATACCCTTCATGACAACTGTGAGGGGGTAATTTTTTTATAACTCATCCATTTCGTTTTTATTAGGTCTGCATAATTAGGGTGTGGCCACTTGAGTGACAGCTAGATCTCGCTGGTTGCTGTCACTTCACGATTCCGGCTGATTAGCCGCTGAGCTTGGTATATACATCGTATTTTTGTATTGTTTTATGTGGCTTTACACAGTGAGTTGCCTTTTGGAATTATCAGATGATATGGCATGCTGTGTGCATTTAATTGTGCTCGCAAACCATTCACGTGGCCTCCATTTCCCGTGACTGAAATTATATACTTATACCATCTCTATAAATGTATTTGTTTTATTTAAAATCATTTATCATTTTCTTTAGACAGATTGATTAGCTATAGGCTCTAGAACAGTCATCTGAAACGTTGTCATACAGTGTTATGTTTGGATTTCATAGTTACATGCCTAGAGTAATGAAGTCTGCCTTGCGCACTCGTGGTTTTTAAAGAAACTTCTCTGGTGCATCAATCTTGTCAATGCGATTATTCAAAAAGGTAATGATTCGCACTCATCAAGTAATTGCTTCGTACTGTTTTTCTTTTTTCCTTTTACATTCTTCGGGTGATTTAAAAACACAAATGTTTCGGCACAATGCCTTCCTCGGTGTGTGATACAATCCTCTCACTCCACCCTTTTATCCCATAGTCAATTACACTGCGTCATCAATTAGACGGCCACTCGATGATCAAAAATCTCCATTATTCCATGATTAACCACATAAGGACTATTTACCTTCATATTTCAAACTTTATTTCACAGAGAAAAAGGATATCAACCATCATTTGCCAAGTGTGCATCAAAACAATGAAAATCCGACAGTCCATAACATTAAAAAAATACATTTGACGGTCACTCGATGATTAAAGACAATCTTACCGTCACCTCAACACACATAACTAACCACACAAGAAATCTTTACCCTCACTTTCAAAAACATTATTTCACAGGAAATTAGCATATTTACATCAATACAATGAAATTCTGACAGTCCAAAACATTAAAAAATACATTTGTTATATTGTGTCAATCATCTAGACCAGTGGTTCTCAAACTTTTAAACCCGCGACCCCCATTGTAAGATCGTCAAGAACTCGCGACCCCCCACTACCAAAGCATATACAAACAATAAAAATAGCTTTTTTTTAAGCTGTTCACAATATTTTAACTATATTTACTATAGATTACAGGGCTCGAAATTAACATTTTTGCTTGGTAACACTGGTGCTTCTAACTTTAAAAATGTAGACGCACCAGCCAAAATTTAGTGGCTCCCACCAATTATCGCACTGTTACTACAAGTTTTATAAACAGATTTATTGCATTTGAAAATCAACACTAATCAAAACTAACAAGCAAAAAAATAAATATGCATGCGTGAGGAAAATATGTCTCAATGAAATCCCGTTATCACAAGAAAAGACATTTTTATAACATAATTGAGTGACCAAAAGATACACGGACGGATATCCCAAAAGATATCCCACAGACTTTACAGTGAATGCTAGTTATTTTCATAGCAGACTTGAAGCCAATGGAGGTCTTTTATCCACTCTTCAATAAGTATAGCTGGTGGATTAACATTCAGCACATGATCAGTAATCAGATGTGCCAATATTTGTAGCTTTAGGTGTTTCTAAGACAAAATCTGTCAGTGTTGTTTTCATTCTCTCGTCTTCAGCGCTTTACATTTTCGCGGTTGTAGCTCCTGTCATCTGAAGACAGGAGGCGTTGACTGAGTGATTGACAGCTGATTTTAACCAATCATTCGTGTTCAGTTCTTAGAGCAGTGGGCCAATAAGAAGAGCGCGAAGGCGGGGCAAGCGTTGAAGGCTTTGTTTACTGCGGCAAGTTGACATGACAACAGTTTTAAACTGTTCCTGAGCGCTGCGTTCCAAGTACAAAGATGCATTCTGCCCGAATGTGTCCTAAATACTTTATGAATCAGTAATATCTTTTTAAAAATCTGAAAATATTAGCTTTCACTTGTAATACTGAAAAATATTTATTATAATCACTGAAAATGACACAATTTTTAAATAACTCTCGCGACCCCTTGAAATTATTCTGCAACCCCCGCAGGGGTCGCGACCCCCAGTTTGGGAACCACTGATCTAGACGGCTACTCCATGATTCTCGATGAAAACAGTCTCTTTTTCATTTCAGTATATCAAAATCAACCACACGAAAAATACTTTTACCTTCAAAAACATTATTTTATGAAAATAGCAAATCAATTATCATCATTCGCTTATTCACGTCTACGTCAATACAGTGAAATTCCGACAGTTCAAAAACATTTAAAAATCCATTTTCATCTCATTATTTGTGTTACTACAACTTCAAAATCCATGATTCCTAATGTTATAGCTAAACAACAAACTGTTAAAGAAACACAGAAAGGTCCAACTCCTCATTCATTCCTCTTGGTGTAAAATTCCTTTTAATTTATGAATCCAGAACGCTTCTCTTTGTAATATTGTATTTAGAATATCTCCTCTGTGACTCAAACACTTCTTCAATTCCTGTGCATTCTAGTTGTTTAACGTCATGTCCAAAATCTATAAAGTGTCTTGCTACTGCCGAAGTTATGTCTTGTCGTCGTGTACTTGATTTATATTCGCTAATTCGCAACTTTAACTGCCGTGAAGAAGAAGTAGAAGAATGTAAAAAGAAAAAAAGAAAAAAAGTATGAAGCAATTACTTGATGAGTGAGAATCATTACCTTTTTGGATTTCATAATTAGCCTTGCATTTACTAACACAGACTATATTTTAAGTGTTTGGAAGTCATTTGCGTTTTCCTCCTGTTGAAAAGCATCATTGGAACAATGTTTAGTGGCTCAATGTGCTACAACAGTGTTTTTAAAAGACTAACACTTTATTGATATAGTGTACAACCAAGCACATGTGGTCAGAACACAAACGAGTCGCAGGTAATGAAGTATTAAGCATTTCTCCCAAAGAAAAGCCTGTCTAAGCGAAGGGGAGCAGGAGTCTGTAGCTCCGCTCCACCTCTTTGCCCTTATTTGGTATCCCCCGGTTGGTGTGATGACGCACAATCAAAATGGCTAGTTGGCCACACCTACTTGTAGCTTCTTTTGCATCCTTCAGAAACCTAGGGGGGTGTAACGGATACTACGTCCATAACTTTTACAGTCTATGATTAATACATATTAAACCTCTTTAAAATTATTTAATGTACATGCTGAATCACTGATGTGTGTTGGTTTGCATTATTTCACAGTTCTAATTTCAAACAGTTTATTTTATTTTCAAGATCTGAGGTGAACTATCTGCTGCAGCTTACAGTCGTATGGCCATAAATATCATGTAAAATAGCATTCAAACTCGCATTATTAGCATTTAACAGTGAATAAAGCACACAAGGTTTACCTGAGGTGGTCAGTTTATCCTGTTGTTCACCTGTGAGAAATAGAGGCCGTTTCTAATATATCAATTCGAGGTGTTAGTTAGAACAAAAACTCCTTTTAATACAAAAAATATTCCTTCTATCGTGTGCCGTTGCTTTTATTGGAAACACAGTTTAAATCAGCCTTTAGGCTCGATAGTCTCGTTGTTGGTGTCGTCAATCTGGCAACCTGCGTTTGCGTTTGTTTTGATCCAGGAATGCAATACCTAGTGCAACCACTGGGTGTCAAACTTAAATACTGCATCTTTAAAGGGTTAGTTCACACAAAAAGGGATATTGTGTTATTAACTACTCATCCTCATGTCATCTCGAATTCCTGAGACCTTCGTTTGTCTTCAGAACACATATTCAGATATTTTAGATGAAAACTGAGAACTCTCTTATTCCCTATAGCCAACAACAGTCAAAGTCCAGAAATATATCAAAACAATACATTCTCAAAAGCAGTGTGACAAAATAACTAGTAACTGTAATTAGATTGCTTTTCTGCTGAAAAAGGGAAAGTAAGGGATTAGTTTTAATTTTTAGGCAATTTAATTACAGTTACTTATAATGTACTTGCCTTTAAAACTGTACATAAATTCAACAGTTCTATATAAATCACTTCAGAGAAGCAGAGGAGTTGTGTTTTTTTTGTTATACACATATTTTGCAGAATAATACACATTCACATGAGCCGTTCAAATATTGCGTCTAAAAGAGCATGGAAAGTGGGAGGCTCCATGTTTCCTTCACCATTTTTTTTTATTGTGCTTTGTGCTCGCCCTTCCATGGCGTCTGTCATTGCTAGACAACCATCAATCGTTTTCTCAATGGATGACAAACTGACAAACCACTGCTGTAGCTCTAATACAAATGTTATTTATGGAGAAAATTAAAAGGCACTGCAGTGTTTGGGTGCTCTGTGTTTGTCTGAGGTAATTAGTTTACCGTGTACATGTATACTCCATACAAAGTATGAAGCTGATTGGTTAGTTCTAGTCACATGGCTTGCCGTGCACTCGGGGCGTTCTGAGAAATTGAAATGTTTTCTATTAAGTGCGCCTGGAAAATGTGAGCACATTGGAAATAATGTGAACAGCCTCTTAAGGAGCTATTAATTGAGTTAATTGAGTTATTGTGTTCTTTGCTTTGAAATGTTTTGGGTTTTGATGCATGTTATGTTTATTAATTTATTATTCTTCAAGTGTTACATTTTTCATCATGCTAAAAAAGGTCCTGTTTGGTTCAAATTTACAGAATCAAGTGTCGATTTCAGCAATTAAATAACTTTTCAGACATATTAATTAAAAAAGTAATTTGTAAGTAGTCATTAATTACTTTTTAAGTAACTTACCCAACACTGGAGAAGAAGTTTTAAAAAAAGCATTGTTTTATGTGCACACAAATATATTCTCATAGATTAGTAATCTGATTAAACCACTGAAGGCTGATCAATTGCTGTCTATGGAAAGTCAGAGAGCTCTCAAATTTCATGTGAAATACCTTAATTTGTGTTCCAAAGATGAACACAAGAGAAGATTTTTGGCTGAACTAACCCTTTAACTATGCATTCTGTAATGTATTGGTGCTTTAACATGGCGCTTTTGTGGTTGCCAGCTACACACATATAGCAAAGTCTATGCACTATGTCTATCATACTGTAGATGTAGTTGGAATATCATTTTAATGTTGTTTTTTTTATTGGAGTGAACATTTATTATGGATACTTTTCTTTATAAGTTATTTATCTGATTATCATGTCATTGTTCAGATAATTCCTGTTTATTCATTACATTTAGCCAACTTAACTTTTCAGCACAGTGATTTTTATTTCCAATCTAGTGACTTGAACAAACTATGTAGTTTTGAAGATGTGCTACCATGATTCCTTCTAGCATGTTCTTTCTTTTCTTTTCTTTTTTGGCCTTTATCTGACATGGTTAATTGTTACTTAACACTGTAGACAACTTTTGAAATCATTTTTAAATTAACAGTCCAATATGTGCAATTTGTAGTTATATTTGCAAGTAGGTAGCTAGCACATGTTATGAGCTATTAGATATGCCCGAGTCATTTACAGGCACACAAAGAATCTCTGATTGTGGTCTCTCTCTATTTGCCTGTGACTGATTGAAAGAAGGCAAATCTAACATGTCATGCCTGACAAATATTTGTTCAAATATTCCATTGCAAAAAAAAACAAACAAATGCTAGCTTTAACTTATCTATGACTTGTCAAATGATCACGGAATAAGGGGGATAATCAATAGCTTTCTGTGTGTTAAAAATCAGGTGTTCTTTCTACCTCTGTGTTATGCATTTTTAAAATTATTTTTCTTTTGTATCGCTTCATGATTTCCCCTTTTGGACATTTCTCAAAAAAAAGTGTTTTTTTTTATGACCCTCCCAAACTTCCTGTTTTAACAGGAAATGCATCAACACAATAAAGAGCACTGTATATATAACCGTTTTAGCATTTTAAATCCTAAAATTTGAGAGAATAAACAGTGTTTATTAAAAAGAGAAAGATTTCCATCTGTAATATAATGACTGGTAAACTAATAGTTTAATTTCTGAACATTGCTTGTTTGTTTTCACAGGCTCTCAATGGCTTTGTGTTGGTGGTCACAGCCGAGGGGATCATTTTCTACTGTTCTCACACAATTCAGGATTACTTAGGATTTCACCAGGTAAATATCATTTTTAACAGTTCTATTTTAACATTTAACAATTTTGACATTAATGTAAACAAGCTTTAAATATCTGTGGGATATGAATATTGGGATTGGATGTTACTGTGTGTCTAGATATAATTTATCACTCTTATTACTATTCTTGTAAACAGGCCTTGTAAACAGGCTGAATTATGTCCAAATCATACTTGATGTAACAATATTTTAGCGGCGAGTGATTTGATGTTTATCTGTCCACATTGTGAGGTCAGGACACAGTTTTAATCTGACTGGTAATCATGCCCATGTACGTGCACTTTCCCAGAATCAAAATTACGTCAGACTCAGCTGTCGGATAATCATTACATACAGCACTTCTCACCTCTATTCTTAGCACACACACACACATATTTGTTTATGTGGTTTATCTCCATATGTGTAATGTATTTCATACTGTAAATATTGTTATTATGCTATATCCTTCCCCAACTATTGAACCCGACCCTCACAACAAACATGTGACAAATTTTGAATGTGAAAAGACCCCGTTAAGTATGATTATTAAGCATTTTGAATTATGAGGACACAAGGCATGTCTCGTCAAACAAGCATAATACTAATTAGTACTGCAGTGTTTCTCTTGAGCAACAGTTTTAATGCGGTAAAACTTGAATGAGCTTAATCAAATAGGCTTTACTCTGAGATTCAGTCTGGCACGGTGTAATCCAGTTCATCATAATTTACTTTTGAGTTATCCAACTTAGGCATCACTGCACAGGTTTACCTTATGAGACTACAATGTCCTCCTTTTGTTGATAATAATGCGTTTCATTGAGAATGTGTTCAGGATAGTCAGAAATGTCTAGTTTCTAGTGTGTACAATGTAAGGATGAAGGAATGGACCAAGATAAATAAGATGAAGATCAATATCAAAGAGGAAAGCAAATGAAAATGGCTCAAAGTCCTTTGTGGCAAATTTATTTCCTTAAAGTTTGTGTGAAATCAAAATTGACTGTGTTTATTTTGCTAGGCCACATTGTTATTCTTTAGGTGAACAATATACTGTATGTATGCAAGTTAATCTATGAAATATATATTTATATATATTCTTAGCCACGCCCCTCTTATCATTAATTTGCTATGAGGGAATGATAGTGCCACCCCCTACTCAATATTTAGTTTCAGTTGCAAGTACATCAGGATACTGAAATAAAAGTCTCAGCAACTTCTGGTTCTTTAAAATATCCATATGAAAGTGATAGAAGTTATGTTTATAATCAGTGTTGGGGAAAATCGCATTACATGTAACAAATTATACAGAAATATTTTAAGTAACTAATAAAATAATGTATTATTTGCTAATTTACTTGTTATTCTATAGTAAAATATTGGAGTTCTCACTTACTCACTATCTTTTGGCTTAGTCCCTGATTTATCAGGAGTAGCCACAGTGTAATGAACCACCAATTACTTTGGCATATGTTTTACGTGACGGATGCCCTTCCAGTCACAAAAATATTTGAGTTACTTTTTCAAACAAATAACCCCCACTCACTTTTTCTCATTTATTGACTGACAGCTCTCATGTCCCCATTTTAGGAGTAGACTGGAGTAAGTGCAGAGCCATTATGTGCAGCGTGGTAGATTAAAACTATTTTATTTGATCAGTTTTGTTATCAGATATTTTTTCTTTAAGTTTTCCATACAGACATCAGAATTGTCAAAATGTCCCCCATTCAACTGGATCCCCAAAAGCTTCTAAATATCCTTTATTATTCGTTCATGTGTTTTGATGTCACCTCTGCATGCTTGAAGACTAAACATGTAATACTGGCTCAAATGATGTCACATTTTCACAAAAACATTTGACACAATAACAGACAATAATCGGTTCATTTTTAAAAACTTGCATTAAAATCCCATAAATTAACAGAAAAAAATAGTTGAAGATGATGTAAATGTTCCCTAAATTACATTTTTAAATATACCAAAACAGAATCAAGATACTATAGCTACATTATAGATACTATAACAAAATAGCAATACTAATACTAGCCTTGGAGAGAATAAAATATTCAAATAATTTTGAGAGGCCAAAGTTTTTAGTTTACATTAAGTATTTATAGTTAGTTCTAGAAATTCTTTAAACCCATAAAGTGACATTCTTAATTGTCATTGTTTCATAAACACTGTTCTTTTCCATTTGTTCCAGACGGATGTAATGCATCAAAACGTGTTTGAACTCATTCATACTGAGGACCAGCAGGCCTTCAGGCGCAATTTACACTGGGCCTTGAACCCGCCACCAGCCAGCACGCAGACAGAAGACTCATCAGAAGGTCAGCAAATTTTCATTTTACATCATGATAGAACTGCTGTATGTAGGAATTTACATATATATATTTACATAAAATATGGTTTTAATGTGAATCATGGTGGATGCAATTAGAAATATGAGTATGTATAATTACTGTACACTCAAAAAAAATTTGGGACAATTTAATGGTTTTATGTTCAATCAACTTAAAATGGCAAAAATCATTAAGTTAATTTAATCAATTTGCGTTGGGATGACACGAAGGGATTGTGTGGAACTCAGCATTTTTCAAAGTGTAATTCAATGATAAAGCACACAAACTATTACAAAATATTATATTCATATGTATAGCTTAAAGCAGGGGTCCTCAACTACCAGGTCGGGGACTGGTACCGGTCTGTGGATCAATTAGTATAAGGCCGCCCAAGAAATCATTAATTATTTGCGTTTTATTTATTATCTGAGTCTGAACGATCTTTTATTTTGATATGTCATTTATTTTGAAAAATGACCGTATTCTGTTACTTAAATCTCGGTCACTTAAGCGCCAAAATTTAACCCACAAGCTAGCAAAATGAGTAAGAAACACATGTCTTAAATTGCCTTTCCACTGCACATGACATTAGGACTCGACTGTCGGAAATAGCCCCCTTGTGGCAGTCGCACAGAATGTTTCAGTTTTTCTGCTTAGACAACCCTGGAATACATCACATCCCGTCGGCCAGTCGCTTACGGCCTAGTCACAGGAGTTCAAATACTTAAACTGATCTGCAGCTCAAATCGAATCCAAATTTCCCGCATATGGAAATGATCGTTACTCCACGCAGCTCCCGGACTACTCTCCATTGGAAATGCATGACTTCCTGTCTGTCGTTTGTCATGTGCAGTGAAAAGGTGGATTTAAGAAAGTTTTTTTGCTAAGAGGAAAAGGCCCATAGACTGTGTCACGGTTCGTAGAGGGGAAAAAGGGGCGAGGACCCAAGTGCAGGGTAAAGTAATATTTATTATAATAATACAAAAATAAAAAGGCAAAAACAGCAAAACAAACTACCCCGAGGGGGAAAACACTAAACTATAACACAAACAGAGAAACAAACTTGACTGGGTTGGCTGGACGAAGCAGGGCTGGACAGGGATCAAGACTGGAACACATACAGGACTGGAAAATATTGACGACGAACTGGCACAGGACAGCAGACATGAGGAGAATATAAGCAGGGTTAAATTAACACACAAACAGATGAACATAAATTAACTAATAATGGGTTAACAAGGAGGGTGGGACCAGACAATAGACGGGAGAGCACCTGACACAAGGAGACAACACAAGCCAGGTGCTCACATTAAACAAGACTAGAACACGCAGCCAATGAGAGAACTCATTAACCGCGTGTTCGCATGACAAGACACTGAAGCACACAACAAAAGCACGCGACCAATGTAAACACAGAGCCACGTGCTTTGACAACAGACGCAAGACACGAGCACACGATAAGTGAACACCTTACCGTGCGCTCACATAAATGCAACGCGCATGTTTCATCTCAGCGCCAACCAAAACCGAAACCAACAAGACGGAGACGCTGAGAATGAAACAGCGCGATGCTGACGAAACAAAACAAACACGAGTACAAGAGCGCGCGTCCCAAGGACGCGCAGAACCCGCGCGCCCGCGCGCACGGTCCGCACGCACCTCTGATGACGCGCACCCAGACAATGACAAAACAAGTGCTCGACCCAAGGAAACTCGAGCCGAGCACTACAGGACAAGACAAAACAGAGCTAGTGTCCGGACTCTGCCACCAAAACAAGAATTTACAAGACCAGAGTGGCAGAACCCTGACAGACTGACCCACAAACTGCCAAGGAATGTATTCACAACACGTTGGTCAACAAATCAGGTGAATCCAGCATGTTTATGCAAGAAGATCAACTATTGGAGATGACAAATGATGGCGGCCTTTTAGGGGCTGTCCGCACACCGCATGTTTTCTAGAGTTCGCGCAAGTTCGTTATTTCCAATGGAGGTGCTAGGCTTGTACGCGCTTGCGCCTTCCAGGCGCACCGAGTTTAATGACTGCCGTGAGGAGTGCACCGCGAGTCACGTGACAAGAACTGACTGTTCAGCTTGTATGGAATCTACACATTTCGGTAGACTAATTATCTTAGACAAACATAGAAACACACCCAAACACTGCAGTACTTTGTAATTTTCTCCATAAATAAAACTTGTATCAGAGTGACAGCTTGTCTTTCTCTGAGAAAATTGTTGATGGTCCCCTAGCAACCTACGAACCTTTGATCCTACCTCACCCGCCTGGTCAACAGTAAAATTGTAAAGCGTTGACCGGTCCACGTTGATAAAAAGGTTGAGGACCACTAGCTTAAAGTGCTTGACTTAAGGTGGAGAGAGCATAAGAAAAGGAGTGTGTGTTTTTTTTCTAAAGATAAAAAAAACAGGAGGGTGGTTTGACCTTTATTGGAAACTCCTGGAGTTGCAAAATAAATGTTATGGTCACTAAAATGTCCTTTTTAATTAAGGATAACAGCAAACAGAAAGTATGGTCAGTGGATAATTCATCTTCGTCTTCTGACGGGCAAGTCATTTATTATAGAAAAAAGTACCACAGTGACTTTTCCAACCACAGCAAATTCCATTTTTCTTTTTGATATTTGTCCCCTCTTGATATTTGTTCACATCTTTGGATGAAAAACATAGCTAATGAGCCCTAGTTGAAAAAATCTAGGCATACTACCAATGTCTGCTTTCTCTTTTCTCCTGTTTTCTTTTCTTAGATGGAGATCCTGCCCCAAATATGTCTCTTGTGATGTGCAACCCAGACCAGCTGCCTCCCGAAAACTCTTCTTTCCTGGAGAGAAACTTTGTGTGTCGTTTCCGATGCCTCCTAGACAATTCCTCAGGATTCCTGGTCAGTGTCAACAAGCTATGCTAGGCTAAAGTATCTATTTAGCTGTCAACTGCTAACAGAGTTGCCTACTTAGGAATGTCATACATTTGACTGATTTAATATTACAATGGGTTGAAACATATCTAGCTATTCAGAGTCCCTAAGCCCTAACGTTCCAGATTACAGAACGAGTTAGCATCTGGGTTAGTGCAGGTTAGCGGATTGTAGCCATAGATTTGAGAATTGTTGGAACACCTCTGTAATCCCTCTTAAAGGAGCAATAAGGTCATGGGGAAAAGGTTTAATTTGTGCTTGAAGAAACACATGAAAATGGTGAGAAGAATGAGACGTTAAGCTATCATTTCAAATTAGCCAGGTTAGCTTAAAATCAAAGCTAATTGGAGGAAAGTCAGGCTTTAGCTATAGAAACAACAGTGAATACTGACTTTTTCAGCAGGCTTTGTTCCTAAAGTATTCCTTGTCCCCACAAGTCTCTTTCTGTGCTAATCTTGGCAATGCGCTAGAGATGAAATCGACATGCGTGCAAAGCTCCCTACTGCACATTTTTTTCTCTCTATTTCCATAGTCTCTCTTTTTAACTTTTTTTCCTCTCTCCCCACCGTCTTTAACAAGTCCATCTCTCTTAAGAATAGCATGACTACACTTAGCTTGTCAGGAGCGGAATGCTAACAGGGGTCTCCCCATGTGCCCAGCAAAAATTCATTAGCATGAGCTATAAAAACAAGTAACATCAGACTTTTTCCATTACATACTTTTATTTTGTTGTCCTCTTGACATTTCTGAATGCAACCATTCAGTTCTTTTGGGAAGTTCATAATTATGGCTGATACGCTTTCACGCCCTCATCCCAGAAATACACGCTTAAAGCATTGCTTTTTTTATGGTAAATGAAATCTAATCCTACTTTTTGTGTTTGTGTACAAGTATGTGTGTCAGTGGCTTTATATGTCGTGAAGTCATTGACAAACTGAGACATTTGTTGTGTGGCCTTTAAACAGGCCTTGCACAAGGCGCTATGTAATTTCACAAATGACACACTCTGACTAGGTTGCACTGCGTTTGTTAATAGATGACCTGACATGAGCTCTCTTGCCCACATTGAGTCAGAGACAAATTATGTGGTTTGCCAAAAGCACAGAAACAATATCATCAGCTCCAGCTGTCTATGTATATATTCTACGTGTATCAGTTGTGTACATATTTCATGCAAATGTATTGACATGTATTTTATTTGCTCCTTTTGTTGTAGTTGCCAAGATTTACATTTATTTAAATTTATAATCCAAATAAACTCCAGTTTGGAATTATTTTCAATGCTTTGCTTTTTTCTATATTGATATTCCAGTAATTTTTTGTACTTGTGTTCTTTAAGGCCTTGAATCTTCTAGGACGTCTGAAATTCCTGCATGGGCAAAACAGGCGATTGGATGATGGAGGCCAAATGCCACCCCAGCTTGCCCTGTTTGCCATTGCGACGCCCCTACAGCCTCCTTCCATAATGGAGATTCGAACCAAGAACATGATATTCAGAACCAAACACAAGTTGGATTTCACCCCAATGGCCTGCGATGCAAAGTAATGATGGACAACTTTTTTGATTGTAATAATACAACATTATATATGTTCATCCGTACATTATTAAAAGGTGCAAACATCAGTGATGTTGTTCTGTCTGTTTTTCTAGGGGTAAAATCGTTCTTGGCTACACAGAGGCGGAACTTCGAGTTCGAGGTTCAGGGTACCAGTTCATCCATGCAGCTGATATGCTCTACTGTGCCGAGAACCATGTCAGGAGTAAGATTTTTTAGATTTCTTTGTAAAGATGTCAAATGTTTTGAAGTTGCCCACTTTCGACTACTCCCAGAAATCGTCGAAAACTCATTTAACGCTATTACATTTGTAGTGTAGAAGCTACTATTGTTCAAATAGCCACAAAAACCACCTAATATCATCATACTGACCTAAAACATTAAGAAAGTGCACCAGTACTAGGTATTCATACTTTGCTGTGTTGTTCCAAAATTCCTGGATTACGACCATAGCTGCAATCCATAGCCTTTCATATGTTAGCTTTTTCTGCTTGCCTGTAAGCTACGTAACATGGAGACATTCATTCAGTAGTACTTACGCAGCACAGTGAGTGTTCCTGAGAAAATTATGTAAAACATGATGAGATAAGAAGGAAGGGTTTCAATGAAATTACCTTAATACCAGGTCGAAATGGTAGTGTCTACTTCAGATGTGTCCACATTGGATCTCTTTGTGTCAAAAAAACATTAGCCCTGTTCATTTTGGCAAAATATTATCAGCATTCTCATTCAGTGTGGTTAGCAAGAGGCAAGCCATAGATGTTATAACAGAAAAGGACATTGCTTATAATGTCAAAAAGGAGACAGACAAGACGAGCTAAAGACAGGAGAATGAATTCTTTCCTGTAATCCTATAGATTATGGATGAGATTGGATAAATCCTTGATGTTATGACTAGAGAAGACATGTGAACTAGAGCAGTAAATCCATATCAGTAATTTAATATGGAGCTGACAACCTGTAGCAGAAAAAGGTACAAAGCACAAAAACTGTTCTATATATTTTAGTCAATAAGTAGGATTACAAACTGTTGCATTGTCCATTGCAGTGATCAAGACTGGAGAGAGTGGTCTGACTGTTTTTAGACTGCTTACTAAGGACAATCGTTGGAAATGGGTACAAGCTAATGCTAGACTTGTCTATAAAAACGGCAAGCCTGACTACATCATCGCCACCCAGAGGCCACTTGTGTAAGTATTCCATACTAATGTCTTACATTTTTTACGTAGCTTGGTAAATTAGCTCGATTTTGATGAAAGACGTTTCTTTTATTTGTGTTTATACAGAGAAGAAGAGGGTGGAGAGCACCTGAGGAAACGATCTATGCATCTTCCGTTCACTTTTGCTACTGGAGAAGCTCTGCTGTACCAAATCAACTACCCCATGCTAGGCTTCCCCGACACCCTTCAGGACAAAGGCAAGAACAACAAAACCAAAAAGAGCAAGGTGAACAAAAGCTCAAAAGATGATCTGGATCCAAGTTCCTTATTGGGAGCCATGATGCGACAGGATGAGTCCGTTTATGTTTGTCAGCCTGCTATGGAGCCTAGAATGTCATTCCACAGTAGCCTCTTCGGTGAGCAAGGAGAGACTAGCACTTTCTCTTCTTCTGCAGAAAATGAAAGTTGGAATCCAGTGCAGAATGGTTTAACTGCAGTCTCCAAACAGGAGACGTCAAGTTTTGACCCACTTTTGGCAACATTAGACTCTCTCTCTTTGGAAAATGAGGAAAGCTGCTCGAACAGTGAGTTATTCAGTGCCCTGGAAAATCTTGGACTCAATGCAGAAGACCTAGAGTTGCTGCTTCTAGATGAAAGGATGATCCAGGTAGAAGTGGAACCGGACTTTATCCCATCTCTCAATGATCTTCTCACAAACAACGAAATCCTGTCCTACGTCCATGATTCACTGGAGAACCAGACTGAGGACCCAACAGAGTCTCAAAACCCTTCAACTGCGTTAGATTCTGTTGAAAACTCTAAGCCAGATTCTGGTTCATCTCCTCAAGTAACTTCATCCGTACCCGCTCCTTTCTGTCCACAAAAACAGATACCACCCATACTTCATCTATCACAGCGTATGCAACAACATCTCAATGGCCAATCAGTTTGCCACAAAACTGAGAACTGGATCCATGCACCATTGTCTCAAGTGCCTACAACAGACTCTGAGACAACTAACTTTAACCAGCATGATACTACTTTGGTGAACTCTGTACCAGTTGTGCACAGTGGACACTGGGTCCCTGAACACACGCAAGCCAATTTAAACTCTCAACTTAGTGACAAGATAACAGGAACTAGTAAGGCACAGCCACAGCAATGGCAGCAAAACCAGTTGCCTGTCCCATTCCAGTGTAAACCGAAAACAGTTGAGGGTGGTGATACCCTTGCAAATGGGATCTACAGTAATCCTCAGTGGCATGGATACAACTTCACAGAACAGCTGGTCGCAAATGGACCTTGTTTTCCTAATGGTCAGATGGCACACACTCAGACAATGGGTACCCATATTATTGATTACAACATGACTGACAATTCAGGGGTGGATTTTACAATGAACAGCAGTTCATCTGGGAACCTAGGGCAGTTTCAGGGAGCTATGGCATCATCTTCGTCCTATCAGCAGGGTTATCAGAAACAGCAGCAGCCAAAGGTCACACCCACTTATTACGCCTCCTATACCAAACAGAACTCCTCTCTGGAGCATATCCTAGGATTAGCCCCACCTTCAAACCTTCCCTCACTGACGGATTATGGCTCTGAGTTGACCCATGACATGACCCACAGTAAGGTAAGCATTAAAGGAGGATATAGTTTTACAATCTGATTTATCCAAGCTGGACAAGCCTCTGGGTCATCTTTCCTATCAACCATTAAAAGGCCAAACCTTATCCCTAAGCAATCCCACCAATTTTTGCTTTCACTCTTGAAATCGGATGAGAAGAAATTGGTTGATAAGAATGTTTTTAAGCCCCGAACGTAAAAACTGAGGTTATGTTCAAATGTTTCATCAAGGGCAGAAAAGATCAAATCAAAGGTATTACAGTAACCCTGCAGGTACTGCTTCTTGAAAGTCCTCCTTTGAGTAAAGTTTAGCTTAAGCTGTTAACATACCTTTGGATTGTAAGAAACTTCCAAAGAGGTGTGTTGGAATGACCCTATGGGAACAGAACTGCAGAATAATTGGTTAGTTATATTATCAAGTTGGTTACATTGCTAGCTTATTATGAAAATTGCATCAAATTGTCTTTAGCTTTTCACATAATGCAATCAATTCCTCTGACCTCCTGTCAAGACAGCTCGGATTGTCTAGGAATATAGTTCAAAAGGTATTCTGGACTCCAAACCCTGTTATGGCCCACTCCACCCCCTCCACATTTCTCTTTCTTTTTCCCCTGGCCTAAATGTTCACTCTAATCTAATTGTGCTCTGTATAAGGGACCTAGGCCTAATAGGTCACAGCTAATGTGCTGGGATTGCATAATGCACAGTGACAGACCTAAAAAGTCTTGGCAGTCTTGAGAGATTTGCCGTGGGGCCCCACACAGGTGGATGTTTGCTTTGCCCGCTGTGTTGCTTTATTATGGTGACTGTGGTTAAGATTGTAATCTTCAGCTTAGGAGTGTAAGCTTCCAGGTCAACCCACCGGCACCAGAAAGGCTTTTCCGCTGTAGTGATGGCAGCCAACTGTAGCATCTAGCCCATTGTAAATGGGAAACCTGAGGCCATGAAAGAGATAGAGGAAGAGAAGCCTCCACAAAAGGACCGCTCATGCAGCAGCCCATATTTAGAGACCATGGGCCCCTGTCTGCACTCATTTATCCAGACAATCTTGCCTTTTCACATGTAGGGCACCACGCTGTTGTTCCACATATAAGGATCGTGCTTTATGTAGATTGTTAGCAGCATTAGCAGTGATGCATAACTCATCCCTTGACGTTTGTGCATGTTACAAACATGAATGATATCTCAAAATATTGTGGCTTGTTAAATAGTGATGTGCTTTTGCTTTTATAAGCATTCTGACTTGTACTTCACCCAGAAGGCAGGCAAAGCACGAAATATCCCATATGGACCAGCCATATGGAGCAATCATCAAGAATTGGAAATGGGTTTAAAACATGCTAAATACCTTAATGGTTATGCTACAAAAGTCTTGAAGCTTAGCGGTGACTTTTGTATGAATTATTGACTAAATGGAAAAGAAAAGGTACAACTTTTTCAAGGAAAAAAAAGAGACATGAGTGAAAAAAAAATTCTCAAAATGAGAATGAGGAGGTTAAAAATTGGACCAAATTGTCAATAGAAGGGCAAGGCGATGAGAGACAATTCAGTCTATGTCCAGCACTACATTCTGGGCTTTTGAGTATGTGCGTGTGTGTGTTCAGGGTCATTGCTCTCAGCTGAAAGGAGAATAGAGCTTAAATGGCCAGTCAGGCGTGAGCAGCCATGACCTACAATCCAGCACCAGCACTACCTCATGCATGCTAACACTTCACTTTCGTGCATTAACTATAGGCGCTTTGTGATATTGCCAGGGATTTACTTATCATCTACACACCGCATACCTACAGAAACCTGTTCCCATCAACCTCAAGAGCCTTTTCGTTACTTTTGTATGTAAATAGTTCAGATTTAAAATGTTGATTTTAAGATTGCTTTGGTTAGCATGGTGCATGTAGTGGTTTGTCTTTGTATTGTTTTGATTGGTAAACCTCCAAAAACAAATTAGTGAAATTAGTTTGATGTGATCCTGGTGAATGCGTCTTCAGAAGACCTTAATGACCCCGCTAAACACTACATCTGTCCAGCTGCCGCTAACCTACTTTAAAGCAACCCCTGTGCTAGTTCCATAAGCTAATGCCATATTTGAGTTTTGCATTTTAGGTCAAATGCAAAGAATTCACTAAATGCAACTTGCAACAGAAGCCATCAGTGTTCTTAATTATAACTTTTAAGTGAACTGTGACCTAGAAATCTATTTTATGAGATTCACTCAATCAAACTTTAGCTAAATAGTTTCACTTTTTTGCTAGCATTTACTTTTTAAACAGATATTCTAACATTACCTTTTTGTTTCCAGATGGAGGCCGGCTTTCTTCTGAACTCCACTAGCGTGACCTACACCGGAAGTTGTTTGGTTCCCAATGGCAACACAGTTGCCGCACCCGGCAACAGTCCCCACCCACTTCCTGAGCCACACCCACATCCCCCAGACCCTCAGACCACTGGTTTCTACCTCTGAACATAGTAAAGATCCATCCGAAGAGATGCCATCCATCACGGGAAGACTGTCAAGCATAAATTATGGTTTGTTTTTTGTTTTGTTTTGTTTGTTTTGTTTCTTTCTTATCAACTTGATTGATGTTAATTTAAATTAAATTGACACAGATTGATCACAGGAATATTAAACCAATTGAAGTCGTTGAATACTGCACCCGGCATAATGTGAGCACTCTCGTTAATATTACTTGCGATTATGTTACGAAATTTCTAAAGTTGGAAGATGCAGTTGATTACAATTTGCGTTGGTCTGTCCACAACAGGTGTGTGTTGGGAAATGTTTGTGTATATGTACGTGTGTGTGTGTGTGTGTGTGTGTGTGTGTGTGTGTGTGTGTGCGTGCGTGCGTGCGTGCGTGCGTGCGTGCGTGCGTGCGTGCGTGCGTGCGTGCGTGCGTGTGAGTGACATCAGTTGGGAATCGTTCGTGAAACACGAGTAGTACAAATTTGTGCTAATTGTTCAGAGAGCTAAATGATGTAAATAACGTCATGCGCAGCATATAGAACTGATTGTCCTGAAACGCAGTAAATGATGTTTATATGAACAGAAGATGGGATTGCATATTTATTTATGGAAAAATGCAAGGTTGCTACCTTCCTTTTACCGACAATTTAAAGAAAAATATGCGAGATGTCAGTAATAACAGATTGCAGTATAAAAATAAGTGAGACTCTTCTGTAGATGTCACTTGTAGATCTGAACCCTTCTCGCTATTGCATTTTGTGAGATTAGATTTTGTAAAGCTGATTCTAGATCAGCTTTACAAATCAACTTACCTTTTAGATACAGGTGTTCATGTGTGTAGTAGTTCCAGAACCAACCCAGTCTCACAACGAATGCATAATGATTTGTAGGACCTAACCAATTGTATACAATCTTTCGATTGGTTGGCTTTGTCTAAAAGTCCACTTGAACCAGAAATAGATTTTTATTTCAGTTCGTTGATGTACTTGCTACTGAAACTGAGTATTTGGTTGGGGGCGGGGCTTTTATTGCACATCATTCCCTCATAGCAAACTAACGACGCGGTTAAGAATATTGTAGTTTTGATTGAAGATTACCTAAACAAATGTTTACACAGAATAATTGTTTACCAAAAGAATAGCAATGTGCGTTAGCAAAATGAACACTGTCAATTTTGATTTCACACTGACTTTATTTGGATTACAAATCATGCAAATTTGTATACGAGTGAGCCGTACGATTAAATTCGATTTTTACTTGTAAAAGTTGTATATTTTGTACGAGCCGATTTGTACAATATATAACCGCTATTATTATCTTTAACCCATCACTTGATTTGAATTGTTTAAATTGAAATAAAATTCATACGTTTTGTACGTTTTGTAACCGCAGTTGATTTGTAAACATTGCAGTAAATGTACATTTTGCACGAGGCAATAATAATATTAATAATTCCTTACATTTATATAGTGCTTTTCTGGACACTCAAAGTGCTTTACACATTAGGGGAATCTCCTCATCCACCACCAGTGTGCAGCATCCACCTGGATGACGCGATGGCAGCCATATTACGCCAGACCGCACACCACACACCAGCTGATTGGTGGAGAGGAAACAGAGTGATGAAGCAATTATGATATGGGGATGGTTAGAAGGCCATGATGGACAAAGGCCAGTGGGCAAATTTAGCCGGGATGCCAGGGTTACAGCCCTACTCTTTTACGGAGGACATTCTGGGATTTTTAACGACCACAGAGAGTCAGGACCTCGGTTTAATGTCTCATCCAAAAGACGGCACTTCCTGAGCAGTATAGAGTCCCCTTCACTATACTAGGGCATTAGGAAACACACAGACTGCAGGTTGAGCACCACCTGCTGGCCTCACTAACACCACTTCCGGCAGCAACTTAGCTTTCTCATCCAGGTACTGACCTGCCGTAGCCCTGCTTAGCTTCAGTGGGCAACCTTGTGAGAGTTGCAGAGAGCTAGCTGCTAGTCAACTTGTCCAATACGTAACTATTGCTAACTTTATTTCAATTAACCATTGTATTGTTTTGATTTTTTTTTTCTAAACTGGTAAATTTCTTCAAACATGGTTATCTCATCACACAAATGTACAAACTCATCATGCATTTGAAGCGAGACTGTGTTGACCAGAACTTATCGTTAACGCATTTCAAGAACCATTTCAAGAGCAGGTTTGTTTTGTCTGTGAAAAGAGATTCTGGAAGCTTATATTGTTGAATGTGTCGAGTATATTGTAAAGCAGTTACAAAAAAAAAAATACAAATATTTCATCAGGGTGCTGCAAGGTGTTTAACAAATAATATCGTTAATTGTTATAGTATTATAAAGTCACAGAGAAGATCCAGGCCAGCCTCTTTGTTTTCGCGCTTCTTTTTTTTAAAGTACAAATATATATACCGTATTTACAGACATTTCTTATGAGAGGTACCACTGGCTCAGCTATGGATTTGAATTCCTTTAACACGTATATGAGAAATATTATGACAATCATTTACGAAATGTTTAAAAAGCTTGTAAATAGTCAAAAAAAAAAAGTTATTTCATATTGTTGTAAGCACTATTTTAAAGAGCACTGCAACCTAACCAGGTTTGATTTTTCGTTTCTCCAGCACAAGATGTAGGCTTTTAGAAAGATGTTTTTGGAGTAAATATTGTATAATTTTCTCTTTTTTTCAGGTATTGTGTTCTGTTTGTATATTTTAAGAAGAAGTTTTACACTTTAAATAAAGAACATGGTGCCATACTGGTAAACTTTACTTTCCAGAATTTAAATGTTGAGCTGTTTGTTTAGAAATCATGTCATCCATGTCATGTTTTTTTTTTTTTTTAAATCAGTCATGTTTGATTTTTAAAATAAAATAAGAAAAATCACGTTTGGATTTATTTTATTCTAACACACTGAAAGTAGCCGAGACGATAGGTACAAATGCAGTTCTGTCTTTTTGTCATTTGACTGCTTGTTGAAATGTACAATTTGGTCCTTTAATTAAAGAATTTGTGCAATCACAACAGAACGAGTACTGTGATGTTTTACATTGTTGCATGAAAACCAATTTTGTGCATCTCTTTGTATGATTTTTAGTATGTATTTAATAATTTTGAACCAAAAGCAAGAAGATTAGCATCTGCAAGCGGAGGCTCACTGGGCCAAGCTTCCTGTTTCAACAAGAAGTTGCGGCAGGCATACTGAAGGGCATGTTCTACAGACCATCTTAGGAGCAGTAGGCCTTTGAAAGGTAATCTTTTATGCTTTTTGATGTTTTTTGCCCATTTGATGATGTTAGCTTAGCGACATGCTAATGTTTACATTTATAAACTGAGGGTCAAATCTTTATTCACTTATAAGCACTATTTGTGGGATTTTGTTAATTAAGTTCTGTTAATTAATTACACTCTGGTAAGTCAAACGATTTAATTTGTTTCAATAAAATTGTAATTTTTCCTGCCAGTTTCCCAATTTGCCAAATTCATTATATGTGCGAATACATATACACATTTAAATGCATGTGTTTCGATTGGTTGGTTTCGATGGTCAATTTTTACAAACTAACCTTAAATTTATCAATCTTAATATATAATTAAGGGGTGTCGCGGTGGAGCAGTGGGTAGTACGATCACCTCACAGCAAGAGCAAGAAGGTCGCTAGTGCGAGTCTTGGCTGGGTCAGTTTGCATTTCTGTGTGAAGTTTGCATGATCTACCCGTGTTAAGCTATGGTCACACCGGGTTTTGTGTGTGCGAAATTCTGTCGTGCGGCGCTGCGAAAAGAGGCGGGATTAAACAAGCTTATTAGACATTAAAAAAGCTAGCGATTGCTTCATATTTTACATTTCTGCCCAGAGGGGTCGTGTTTTGATCCTCGATTGGTCTCATGCAGTCAAGTAATGCGATTTTACAGGTTAGAGTTCACCAAGCTTGAACTTTGCACCGCAGCAACATTCGAAAATTGACACATGACCCCGCGTTTCCGGTCTGACGCATTCGCGTGCGTATGAATGGAAGTCTATGGGAGGAAAAGGCAAGTGTGACCGCAGCTTTATTCATCACACTGACTTTATTTGGATTACAAATTATTCAAATCTGTTTACGAGTCAGCCGTATGATTTAATTTGGTTTTTACTTGTACTACTTGTTTCATTTCTATAAACTGCGGTAAAAGTCATATATTTTGTACGAGTCGATAATATTTTCGTTAATTCATGACTTGATTTAAATTGTCTAAATTGAAATAAAATTCATACCTTTTGTACGTTTTATAACTGAACTTTTTGAATTGTCACAATTGCTATATCCTATGTTGTACATTTTTCCCACCAATTTTTCTCAGTTGCCAAATTCATCACATATGCGCATACATATACACATTATACGCATGTGCTACTATTAGATGATTTCGATGGTCGATTTTGTACAAACTAACTTCAAATTTAACTATCTTAATTTATAATTAAGGGGCGTCACAGTGACGCAGTGGGTAGCACGATCGCCTCACAGCAAGAAGGTCTCTGGTTCGAGCCTCGGCTGGGTCAGTTGGCATTTCTGAGTTTGCATGTTCTCCCCATGTTTGCGCGAGTTTCCTCCAGGTGCTCCGGTTTCCAAAGACATGTAGTATAGGTGAATTGGGTAAGCTACATATGCTGGATAAATTGGCGATTCTTTCTGCTGAGGTGACCCCAGATTAATAAAGAGACTAAGCTGAAAAGAAAATTAATTAATAATTAAATTGTTTAGTTTTATTTAAATAACATATGAGTTTGTATAATTTTATATGAGCTAGGCTTGTATAATATATTTTAGAATTTGTATTACAGCTTGTATTCCTTAAAATCATGTTGTTTTAATTCTTGTTGGAGTACTGAGTTATTAGCGTAGCAACATGCTAATGTTAAAAGGTATAATCAGCTGTGATTTGAGTATTTCTTTAGCTCATGAGCACTATTTGTGTGACTTGTCATGAAGTTTTGAAGCACAGCAACATTATAGTTGAGCTATATTTAGTTTCCATTTCAACAGAATGTAGCAACATTAGCTCATTTTTCCGCCTTTATGCATTTTTGTGGAAAATTGTACTATTAATTTGTTGACCATACTGTCAGTGAGCGCGGTCATTCAGATGAGAAGTTAAACCGAGGTCCTGACTCTCTGTGGTCATTAAAAATAAAAATAAAAGTAGGGGTATAACCCCGGTGTCCTGGCCAAATTCCTTTCATTGGCCCTTATCGATCATGGCCTCCCAATCATCCCACCCACTGAATTGGCTCCATCACTGTTTCTCCACTCCACCAATAGCTGGTGTGTGGTAAGCGCACTGCTGCTATTATCCTGTGGCTGCCTTCGCATCATCCAAGTGGATGCTACACACTGGTGGTGGTGTGGAGAGACCCCCCTCATGATTGTAAAGCACTTTAGGTGTATGGCCATACACGTTAAATGCGCTATATAAATACACATTACATTACATTGTTAAAGTGAAACATAGCCTTGGAGTATTAGGTTGTTTAAAAGTGTGCCTCAGGCTCTGAAAACTGGAACCACAACATTTTAATAAACCCAGCCCTTTCATGGAAAAAATATGGGACTTAAACCAAAATAAAAGACACTTCAAATGACTTTTTAAATAATATGAAAACAACCAATCAACTATCACTGGGATTGTGTGGTTTTAGTTTGTGTTACTTGACTTTGAATGAATTTAATTAAATACCCTGCTGAAAAATACAGCATATGCTGGTAAGGTATGTTTTGATGCTGGTATGCTGGTCTTGCTGGTCTCAATGCAGGTTTTGCTGGTCTCAATGCTGGTCCTGCTGGTCTCAATGCTGGTCTTACTGGTCTCAATGCTGGTTTTGCTGGTCTCCTGACCAGCATTGAGACCAGCAAAACCAGCATTGTGACCAGCAAAACCAGCATTGAGACCAGCAAAACCAGCATTGTGACCAGCAAAACCAGCATTGAGACCAGCAAAACCAGCATTGTGACCAGCAAAACCACCATTGAGACCAGCATTGAGACCAGCAAAACCACCATTGAGACCAGCAGGACCAGCATTGAGACCAGCAAAACCAGCATTGAGACCAGCAAAACCAGCATTGAAACAAGCAAGACCAGCATACCAGCATCAAAACATACCTTCCCAGCATATGCTGTTTTTTTCAGCAGGGTAGTGGGTGGTCTCATGACATTTCTGCAATTTTTTAAAACAAATTTTTTATTTAGAATGCATCACTTCAATATTTCCATGGTGACGCTTCTGGTTTATCACATGGGATGCCACAACCCCGTGTGCTGCAGTGAAGAGATTACAACTGCTGGATTTACAACACGTCAATTCTTCAACTTCTCCCAAAATACATGAAAGTGCTTGGCTGTTCAACTGGAAGAGGAATAGAGTAACCTAAACATTCTAGTAACCTAAAGAGTGAGTAACTGTTGTGAATGACACACATGGTCAGACTGTGTAAAACAATAATTATCACCATCTTCCATAGATATCAGTGGGTATTTTACAAACCACAGGTCATTTGTTTTGCTAGGTAATGTGTTTTCTAATGTCTGCATCCCAAAAACAAATGTTATATAATTGAAAACACTGATAAATAATGCTCTCGCCCTTCTCTGAAGCTGTGCCACACTACTCTGTAGATTAGGACTCTGTACTTCCAGGATTTCGGCTCTTTCTCTTTCATGAATTTTAAAAAATAAAGACTTTTCTGAGAACTGCTGAATGCAGTACTACTCTAGATTACTAGTACTCAAGTTTAATATAACATTAGGCATAAAGAGCATGATACCCCCTGCTGAAAAAGTTGAAACTTCACAGGTGATAGTTACCTGGGGGAGACTTGGCATGGTGTAAATGCAACCGTCTCACGCGAGCAGGGCTCATTGGTTTTCAAATATTCTCTCTCAGGGCTTTTATCGTCACGTCTCTTATTGATCGTGCCACAGACCAAACGAATGGCTCCTTTTCACACCTAGCATGGTGCGAAGAAACAGGCTGGCTGAAAGCAAACAAACATGTAGGGGTGGGCCAGATCGCCACAGGAGACTAAACAAACTGCCACCTGAAGAAAACCGGCAAATGCAATAGGAAGCATTTGTGGCAGTGGGCATTGCTAGGGATTCTGGGCCCTGTGCCCAGATTTCAGCTCTGGTCTGTCAATTAATGTAGAATTCTGGCAGAAGTTGTGTTTTCAATTCCAGTCGTCTTACACTTGTGACAATTATTCTAGTTGTAGTCCAAACTTGGTCCTGGAAGGCCAGTGTCCTGCATAGTTTAGTTCTAAGTTTCTTCAACACATCTGCCTGGAAATTTCTTGTATACCTAGAAAGAACTTGATTAGCTGGTTCAAGAGTGTCTTATTGGGGTTGGAACTAAACTTTGCAGGACACCAACCCTCCAGGCCTGAGTTTGGACACCCCTGTTCTAGTTCAACAGTAACTACAATCCCCCTTTACCCCCACTTACTGGGGGACCCTTTTCACATTTCCAGGTTTCTCAGTAGCAGAAGTTGTCATAGTTTTGTAAACCTACAGCGCAGTTTATATAAAATAATTTACAATCCTATCTGCTGAAAAAGAAAAACTCCTTGGTGTTATCAAGACTTTTAGGAAAAGAAAAAAAAATTGTGTGAAACTGATGATGGCAGCCAGAAGAGAGAACAACATCAAATTTACTGTCCTGACATTGCATTAGTAATGCCTTGCACAAATTGTTTTTTGTAACTTGATGCAAAGATGATATGATACATACAATACCTGACAAAAGATCCCAGTTTTAAGAGGAACAAATAATAATTTGACTTTTAGTGAATTATTTGGAAAAGTGGCAAATTTTTCAGATGAATCATCTGTTGAACTGCATCCTAATCATCACAAATACTGCAGAAGACCTATTGGAACACGCATTGACCCAAGATTCTCACAAAAATCAATCAAAGAAAAAAATGTGGTTTGGGGTCACATTCAGTATGGGAGAGTGTGAGATATCTGTGAGTGGATGGCAACACCAACAGCCTGAGTTACCAAGACATTTGTGCTGCCCATTACATTACAAACCACAGGAGAGGGCAATTTTTCAGCAGGATAGCACTCCTTCTCATACTTCAGCCTCCACATCAAAGTACCTCAAAGCAAAGAAAGTCAAGGTGCTCTAGGATTGGCCAGCCCAGTCACCAGACATGAACATTATTGAGCATGTCTGGGGTAAGATGTAGGCATTGAAGATGAATCCAAAGAATCTTGATGAACTCTGGGATTCCTGCACTTTCTTTGCCATTCCAGATAATAAAATTATTTGAGTATCTTATTGCAGAGATGTATGGATGCAGTCCTCCAAGCTGATGGGAGTCAGACACAATATTAATTCTTTTTTCACTGCACCATGCACATTTATATTCTATATTGTACATTATTTATGTTAAGCGACAAGACTTTTGTCTAAGCAAAGTCAGACCTTACTGTCCTATTTAAATAATTAAAAATCAAGGTATGGTCATATTTTATGCTGGTAAAATAATTGTTATCTAGAGGCCTTTGCCTTTCATATTAACCACTTCTGATATCAAATGAACTAGAAGTCCAGTTATTATTTGTTGTTCCTAAAACTGGGATAGGATACAAGACTTTTTGATCATCTCATTAAAAACTTTCCAGGTTTTCACAGTTAAATACAACATAACAGTCTTGTAAAAAGGGTCCAAATCCCTGATTCTCAGTATCTGAGTGTGATTTCCGCATACTTGTGACGTGATCAGTCACTCGAGAGGAGGAACGCTAACTCTCCTGTCTTCCTTTAAGCCTTAGCAACAGAAGCAGACAAAACAGAGATGTTGTGAGCGAGGCAGAGAGATCCCAGGAGAAGGAGCCAGACAGGGACAGGGAGCGCAGGATGGGATGAGATGGAGATGAAGTGATCTGGGGTTAGAGAGCGACAGTAACAACAACTGGAAATGTGCAAGTACATAAATCCTAGACCTAGTCAAATCCTAGTGTTCTATCCTGCCGAGCCAAAGAAGAAAGCCATTTCCTGTGAAATCTGTAGACTTCATGGTCATTAGTAAAAAGAAAAAAACATACTTTGTGTTTCCCAACCATGTTCCTAAAGGCACACCAACAGTACACATTTTCAGGCTCTTACTATTCAAACACACCTGAATCAACTCATCAGAACATTAGAAGAGACTCCAAAACCTGAAATCAATGGGTCAGATAAGGGAGACATCCAAAATATGTACTGTTGGTGTGCCTCCAGGACTAGAGTTGAGAAACATTGCTATAATTAACTAGAAGAACTGACCAAGTAAGTGGAGAAAAGGGGGGAACATAATGCATCATGCCCAGAGGATTTAGGGAACCAAAGTGAAGGGTGTGAGGATGTATTTTAGAGAATCTCACGCTGATTCCAGTAGTGTTTGGTATTAGCATGTTGCTAAGCTAACAGGTGGCATGTGCAGATATTGGGTAAAGTAGCTCGTATTAATTAATATACATGCGCTTGGGAGATCCTGGGAGAAGGAGCCAGACAGGCACAGAAAGCAGGGAATGGGAAATAAAATGACCCAGGGCTAGGAAGAGACTGTAAGTGGGTTGGAAATGTATCAACATGGAGCAAGTCATTTTCTGTGAATGTTGACTTCCAATTCATTAGCCACTATAGGAAAATAACTAGTAGAAGGGGCATGGTAAGTGTGGGGGAACTGGAGTGTTTAGAGCCCATAGTGTACTGAATATTTAGCAACGCCAATGACAGTAACAAAGTATTTTGCCTGAGTGAAAGGTGTAGCTAGCTAGCTCTCAGATTTGAACAGACTAAATGGTAAGCACACTGCAACACTAACCAGCAAATCATTTAGTGTTAGCATGTTGATAAGCTAATACAAAGCTAATACAGTTGGCATGTGCAAATATAGGCTAAATTCTTTCTTGCGTCCATGTTGTTGATGGCACATAAATGTCATCTCAAAGTGCATAGAGAGTCCTTAAATATTCAGCAAGACTAGAATCCAGACGATTTAGCATGAATCAGTAATGTGCCCACCATACACAGATGATCTTCAGAGAATAATCATTCATCTAAATATCAAAACTCTTTCATTTACTCACCCTTACGTCTTGCCAAATCTTGGTACTTCAGCTAATCAGCCATCTAGAGCAGCTAATCACCATAAGTGGCTAGATTTAGCCATTTTATTTCAGCTACCATCTAGTTCATCTGGAATTCAGCAGGAGCTTTCAATGTTTTTTTTTTAAGAGAAATTACATACAGACATTTTCCAGAAACCCTTTTATATAATAAATGTCAGACAAATATGCCCTTGTCATAAAGCACTCAATTATTTTCAGATGCTGTAAACAGTTTTCAGATGCGCACAGTAATGTGACTGTTAAAGATCAATGTTTTCTTTTTAACTTGTCAGAGAAAAGTGCCATGGTTTTACTATGTTTTTTTGGACCTAGTGTTATGGTTTACCATGTATTTTTGAATATATAACACCCTGAGATGTTGTTATGTTGTTAGTTAGCTAGCTAGCTATCAACATAGCGCTTGAAAATATGTAAACAATTGAGTTTAAATGTATATTTATTGATTTTGTATCACTAAAGCATAATATTTTAAGTTTTCAAAATAAAAGTCATCATATTAGCTAACTGTACACCAGCAGCAACATGTCAGCTGAGTGTTTTGTTTGTATTTAAGGACATTAAGAGTTGTTAAACAGTAATAATATAAATGTTGGATTCTAAAATGTTTACCGTGGTAAAACAATAGTATACTTTTAAAATACCTATGATTAGGGTAATCGTTTAACATTTAGGAGGCTAAACCTTTACAAGAATTAACCATGGTTCTTTATAGTATAATTGTATCAACTTCAGTTTGTAGAACAACACTTTTACTACAAATACTGTGGTAAACTATGGTTGGTGTTGCAAACCATTGTTAATTTGGGGTTACAGCAGTCAGCAATGGTAATCACAAGTTAACCGTGGCTTTGCAAATCTAACATGGTAATTGTGTTAAACCTCTGGTTATACAAATGGAAGTCAATACTCTAAAAACAACATGGTTACTACAATTTTACTACATAAAACTATGGTTAATTTTCATTTTTCATTCATTTTCTTTTCGGCTTAGTCCCTTTATTCATCTGGGGTCGCCACAGCGGAATGAACCACCAACTTATCCAGCATATGTCTTACGCAGTGGATGCCCTTCCAGCTGCAACCCACCACTGGGATACATCCATAGACACTCATTCACACACATGCTCTACGGACAATTTAGCTTACCCAGTTCACCTATAGCGCATGTCTTTGGACTTGTGAGGGAAACCGGAGCACCCCCACACCAACACGGGTAGAACATGCAAACTCCACACAGAAATGCCAACTGACCCAGCCAAGGCTCGAACGAGCGACCTTCTTGCTGTGAGGCGATCGTGCTACCCACTGCGCCACCGTGCAGCCTAATTTTTATTTTCAAGGTTGCTATTTGTTAAAACTCTAGTAATAACATGGTATTCTTCAGTTTACCTCAGGGTAATCATGTAAAATTGTGGAATTTATCAAGCTTTCATTATTGCTGTGTGATACTATGGTATCACCCCAGTATTTTCTGTAAAAAGATGTTGTCTTTCTCTCTGGCCGTCTGGCTTTGGCCCCAGACTGAGGTGTCTGCTCATGTTTGGAAGTGCAGATGAGTGGAGTCATCTCCTCTCCGGGAACCCGCGGGCTCCTGTTCGCTGTCCGCTTGACTCTCACGCAAGGCTGTCTGTCACGTCTCTGTGCAACACACCCCCCAAAAAAAACAGAGAGAACCGAAGATTTCAACCGTTTGTTGTCATCCTGCGGTTCATTTACAGCGTTTCTACCATGCCTTGGCTTTCCCAGGCGTCTCTTCATGATGTGTTAACAATGTTGCACGTCTATTTATAGTTTTGTTAGCCAATAAATTAACGCACCGCAAACAAAGCCAGTTTCCCAGACATAAATTAGGTTTAGTTCTGGACTAAACTGTGATATCAGCAGGCACTTTTCTTTCAAAGAAATGACATTTGGGCTGCTTTCACCATTAGTTGGACTTCTTGGTCTGAACCTTAACTCCTGATAAGAGTTTTTTATGACAGTATCCCTGTGTCAGCAATGCTAGCACTGCTAAAAATGCTAGCTGTTTATTGTACATCAGAAATAAATCATGGTGTGAAAATCCATAACCCAAGACAGCCCAAAATTGCCACGTTTATGATCTGATTTCTTTAAAAATCAGTGATCTTCATTGTCTGATTGATATACGACATTAAGTGGCTATTAGACTGGGCAAAAAGCACTGCATTAAATTCCATTTGTCCATGCCATGTCTTTAGAAAAGTGAAGTTTCATAAACTAATTTCGAGAGGAGCACGTGATATGATTGAGCACATCTGGCCACTCATCTGTAATCAGTAATAATCCAATCAGAGTGATCCTAGTCTACTATAAATGGATCATTTTCTCCCTACTGTTTCTATCTTCGTTTGGAAGAATCCTCCCTTCCACCCCATCTCCTCCTTTTCCTCCCTTTTCTAAAGGGGGAGCTCTCGAGACCTACCTGATCTCGGATCTCCTGATATGCTTATCGACTGGGCGGGAGCCCTGGGCTCAAATATCTCCGAGCTCAAGGTTCTCTCCCGGGACAGCATGCCAAACCTGCTTTATACGCCAAGCATATCTAAGTGGGAACTCTTGAAAGATGGAAATTTCACTCTATCGCTGTTATCGTGCTTTGTTGTAAACAGGCCTTTAAAAATATCATAAAATGGCTTCAGTTTTTCACTTCAGCTAGTCAATGAGTTGAGTTTGGTTCACGTTTAACCTTTCCTTCAGATGTTAAACAGTTTGCTGCATCGACCTTGATATTTTCAATGTTTTCATGGCCGCTTCACTCCAAATCCCCTTGAAAGATGACACTTTTTTCTCCTTTCTTCTCTCTCTTTCTTAGCTGTTGTCAGTCTGTCAATGGTTATTAGTTCAGCTACATCTCTCTAGCCTCTCTTTTCTTTCCAGCTATTGATTTTTTGGAGTCTACTGTAAGGGTCTGCTGATGAAAGAAGCGGCCGGTGCTATCGTAATTCAACACAGGCTGCTGAAAGTAGGTGAGTGAGCGTTATTGTGTGCTGATGTTTGATTCTGGACCAACTTCTTATGTATCCTTCAAGTCATGTTATTGAAAGGTCTGTGTATTTCTAACGTCATTGAAGGAAAGTTGATGATATCATAGTAAGCTGTAGCTTTATTCGCATGTGTAATTCGAGCCTCATTACGCTAATGCAGCATTCAAGTACCAAGTTTTCGTGATTTTGAATTGACGGTTGAGATTGTTCCAGTGGAAATGTTCATTACAACATATGAACTCAATCGCTGCATTATTGATGACAGGAAAATAATCAGTCAATGATTGTTCATTTATACATTCTGATTTTAGAAATTCCAAAGAATTATGGAGGAATTAAAGGTTCCTCACAGCCTCATCTTCGGGAAAGGAAAATAACACTAACTTTCCCTCACACTTCACAGCACAGCGTCTATGCAGCTTGATTTAACATGGATCTGCTACAATGTTTGTCTTCCTCTTTTGATTTCTACAGTGTTTGTGGGAGGGGGTTTCAATTTTCCCGGGTCTGCGCGCGCAACAGATGGGCAGGGCTTGAGTTCCGTATCAACGTCAAGGCGGCATGGCTAAAGACTAGTTACCGCGGTGAACCACTTTGAGTCGACTCTTTTATAGATGAATCAATCGTTTTAAACACCTCGCACTTTCAGATTTAGGCTCAATCCCAATTCTACCCCTTAGCCCTTCCCTTACCCCTACCCCTCGTTTAGCGCGTGCACGCCAAGGGGTAGGGTTGTCCCAATTGTCTTTAGCTTGAAGGCGTAGGGCTAAGGGGAAGGGGTGAATAGCCCTTCGAACGAAGATTTTTCAGGACCACACTCAAACCAAGGAATAAGAAAATTTCCCAGAATACACCTGCGGCAGCATTGCTGAACCTGGAAGTAAGGAGATCCACGAATTAGTATTTTTTTGTCATTATTACGAATTTTTACAACAAACAAACACATGTTTTATTATATTCATAACCGTGTTCATGTTTTACTGTCATGCCTTAAAAAAAAACGCTAAAAAAAACGCTAAATTTCGCCATCTATAATCCATAATAATAACTCCTGTACGGCAGCCCCACAACATTCTGACACTTAATGACACTCGAATACCCTGTCAGTAATGTCTAGTGGCTGGGAATGAGCTTTTTACATTGTCTGCTATAACGTTAATGTTGTTTTTGGTTTGTTTACATGGATAAATATGGCCACTGTGTAAATGCACCATATAGTTACGATCTTATTGCCACATTATATCGTTATGATAAAATAATATATGCCTTCAGAGATTTCCTAAAGATAAATACCAAAATATAGCACAACTGTAATAACTACAGCAGTCGCAATTGTCTGATCTCATATGAAGCAAGAGATTGGGATGACATATGATGATGTGTGCAGGTGCTGTAGTGCTGTCCCAATTCTTAGGGGTTAAATTTTCAATTCAATTCACCTTTATTTGTATAGCGCTTATACAATGTAGATTGTGTCAAAGCAGCTTCACAGTAAATAGGAACAGTGTAGTTCAGTTTGTAGTGTTTAAGTTCAGTTCAGTTTAGCTCAGTTCAGTGTGGTTTAATAATCACTACTGAGAGTCCAAATATTGAAGGGCAAATCCAACGATGCGCAGCTCTACAGATCCCGAACCATGCAAGCCAGTGGCGACAGCGGAGAGGGAAAAAAAACTTCACTAATGGCGGAAGTGAAGAAAAAAAACCTTGAGAGAAACCAGGCTCAGTTGGGCACGACCATTTTAATTTCTCCGCTGGCCAAACGACTTGTGCAGAGCTGCAGTCTCAAATTTTGAAGCCCTTCCTCTTAACCCCTTGTAAGGGGAAAGGGTAGGGGTACAAAAATAGAATTGGGATTGAGCCTTAAGCCTTAGCTGGATATTTCACTTCACTTAGAGCTGTTATACACTGCACGGAAGGTCATTTTCAAAATCCCATAATAGATGCTCTTTAAGTGTGCTAGAAAGCCCGTGTTTTTAATCAAATCAAGTCAAGTATGTTATATATTCAGTTACATATACCTATATGTATATAACTATAACCAATTCAACAAGTGTTATGGCTTTATGAAACCAATTAATTATAAAATAAAATAATTATACTGTAATAGTTTAATGTTTACAGGAAACATATTTCAGGGGAAATTCATTTAAGCTAAATGTAAACCATTTAAAAACAAAAGTATATCTGTTTTTAATTAAAGATTGTATTCATTTTTGTAATAATACTTATTTTTTTATCGATTGTAGTTGTTCATTTTAATTAAAATGCCATATTTAATAAGCGCCATGCAGTCAATAACACTCAAAAAAACACAATTCTTGAATTTTTTTGGGGGGGACTTTAATTTAAATTAGTAAAAAACGAATAAGTTAACTTAATTCCTTCATGTTGTCCCAACACAAATCAATTGTGGAACCCAGAATTTTCTTACAGTGAATCTAATAAAATTAATATAATTTTTCATTTTAAAAAAATGCAGATTACAATATTAACAAAATTAAATTATTATTATTATTTATATATCGTAATCAAATAAAAACAGGAATGAATTGAACAATAATATTCAATAATATTTTTTAATAATCATCTCTTTTTGGGGGGGAGGGGGGTACAAATGTAATGAATATATTTATATGACATTAAATTTGATTTAAGTAACACATCTTCATAGTGCTTCACTGTATTGAATCTGAGTCTTTTTTTTTTTTTTTTTTTTTTTTTTTACAGCTTTGTGTGTGTGTGTGTCGTGTGCTTGTTTGTTCTGTTGTTTAGCTCTCATGGGGAAATGTTCTCCATTAAGAGCCCCTGTGGAGAAACGAGACACAACTATTGCTAAAGATGAAATCTCTACTGAATGCAGACGCTGATGAGGCAACTTCACTTCTGACAAAACAGACAATGTTTGCTTTTTATTGAATTAATAATTATTATATTAAAGAAAATGATATTATATTAGTTTATTTAACATAAAAAGGTGTAAACAACGCCTGCAACAGTCTAGTTTACAGCTAAAATTCAATAGAATTGATATTCAACAAATTGCAGATTAGTATGTATTTTATTATGTATTTTAAGGGCAAAAACATTTAACAATTACTATATTTCAGGATTAATGTTGCATATTTATTTTTTATTATTATTATTCTCTAACCTGTGTATGTATTGGTCAGCAGTATTATAAAAATAAAACATACAAAAGTAAATAATATAGCTGTATTTTAATTCAAATATTAATTATAAATTTTAATATGTAAAGATTAAATATTGTTTAATAAATATATAATATTTTGTATTATTATATAATAAAATTAGTATTATAATATAATATTTAGCATTTTAAAATAGAAATCTAGATATACTGTTCAGCAACATTAGTTAACTATAACAGCATTAACTTCAACTGAAAAAATGCATACATTTGTGTATTTCCATGTCTGTATTTACTTTATAAATGTAATATAGCACAAAACAGCATTAAAAAACTTTCTTTTTAAGTCATTTTAATGTTTAGCAAATCAACTCATAATTATCCATTAATATTAGGCTATTTGTAAATATTTAAATAGCGTTCATACCCTCTTTAGAAATAGAAATAGGCGGTCAAACGTAAAAATGTCCACAATAAGGATCAATTTTGCTCCTATGCCTCGATGTTAACCGTCATATAAAACCAACGTTGTTAAATGCATTAAACAAATAAGCGCCGGGAGGGATTTGTCTACCAACCGAATGTTATTCCCCGGCAGGAGCCTGGCGAACACAAACTCACACAAACACACATGGATTTGTGGGCACATTCGCCTGTGCCAAGCAGACAAACCCGGGAGCTGAAAATAGTTCAGATCAATAGGAGTCTCCAGCGGCGAGTGAGCTCTGGGTTGCCAGATCCGCTTATAATACGCGACTGTAGGAATCTGTTTTCTTAAATTGCGATACAAAATAAACAGTCGCAGATCTGCTCAAAAGTTACAGGAGATTAGTGGATAAAGTAAAGAGTGTCTCCAGCTTACAATTAGATTTTAATTAGAAATAGCTTATGTTTTTGCCTTCCAAATTTAAAATGGTTTCAATGGGCTATATGCACAGCTAGTGTTTTTCAGCTAATGATGAACTTCCGGTTAAAGGTTTATGTGACTATTTTCTATTTCATAAGGTTTCTCTTACAGCATCGATGTTGTAAATGTAACTCAAATATAATCAGGTACATAGATCTAATCATCCATTTGGTTGTTAAAGCGTAAAAAAAAGACATAAGCACTGCCATTAGCCGCAGACTAGCACAGAAATTCCATTGAAAATACTGGGGTAAAATTAATTTATTCTAAAGACATGACGTGGAAAAATTGAATTTAATGCAGTGGTTCATGTTTGGCCTGATACCTACCCACTGTATCAGCCAGGCAGTGATGATTGCTAATTTTTAAAGAAATCAGATCTTAAACATGGCGATTTTGTATGGGTATGTTAACCAGAAGCCCCGGGGGCCGACTGACTGAAATGATATGTCTGTGTGCATATACCCCATTTAGCATGTCAGGGAATAATTTATTAATAATAACGGCTAAATTTATGATACTAAAAGAAGCTGCACTAATATTTTTGTATGATTTTTAGTTCTGTAGAAGGATAAAACTGAACACAAATCAAATTTGTAATGGCTTTAATGAAAAATATATTGGTTTTAATGGAAGATACCAACCTTTTTCCTGCACTTGACTATTGCATCTCAAATTATGGGTTGCATTTGCAGTTTGAGGAACTTCCATTCATTAGAAGTGAAGCAAATCCTTTGGCTTCACTTTTGCGCTACACGATTGTTGTCTTTTAACATTCAATAGATGAACAGTAAAGAGAATTATAGCACCTCACTGTAAACAATTCATCACCCTAGAATTAGAAGGTTCTATCTGACATTTTTGTCAAAATTGAGTTATTGACATTTTCTTATTAAATGACAACTTATTTACAATTTAGGATGTTTTTATACAAGTTGTTTACATTTTAAGACTTTTTATTAATAAACAAATGTTACACACATGCTGTTTGCTATATGGAATGCAAAAACTTTGAAGCCCAATATCTCAAAATCATTCAGAACACAGATAGAACCTTATAATTCAGAGGTGACGAACTGTTGTTTTTCAAATGTCACAAATTTTAACAGAAATTACTCCCAATTCACACAAAGCATTATTGATGTGATCCAAGACCTGTGAAGACATGACGCCATGGTATCCATAATCCTGGACCAGACCGTATCCTGAGCAGATGCTCTGGCAGTCATGGAGGAGTGGAGAGCATGAGACTGATTCCTTTAAGACCACAGTGACAGATTAGTGTCCGCATTGATCCTGTGGGCCAGCCTGAACACTTGCCGGTTACCTACTCACACCTGCAGCTTCTCCATGATAGACTTTCAGCATTCTCCAGCCCTGGCGCCTTGATTGAAGTTTGACCAGAGGAGAAATGGTCATGTCCAACTGAGCCTGGTTTCTCTCAATTTTTTTTACCTTCATTTTCATCAGTTGGTGAAGTTTTGTTCCTCGTCACTGTCACCACTGGCATGCTTGGTTTGGGACTTGTGGAGGTGCGCATCAATGGATTTGCTTGTCAGTGTTTGGACTTTTAGCAGTGAAAATTAAACCACACTGAACTGAACTAAACTGAACTCTGAAAACTGGACTGACACAGTTTCAATTTACTAGAACTTCAGTGTTAAGCTGCTTTGACACAATCTACATTGTAAAAGCCCTATAGAAATAAAAAAGAATTGAATTGAGTCATGTAGTTTACTAAAAGGTGAAAAGCTGATGGTCTTTTGGGTCGCAAATGGATTTTATTTTTCTTTCCAATGGTGGCACGTTAAAACCAATAAAACCTAATGGAATATGTCCACAAACAGAATAGAAACCATTAAAATGTACTCGTAAATTTTCCTATAATTTTTTAATGGTAGGTCATTTGTAATGGAAAACATTAGAATTCGTACCACAAGTCTTAATGTTCGACCTACGCATGTGCAAGACAGGCAGTTCTGTACAATTCTTTGATCTATCGGCTTAAAAATATCAGCCTAATTTTGACATTAAACCGATGACTCATTCATTTTCTTTTCAGCTTAGTCCCTTTATTAACAACCCAGGCTCATTCTGAAAACATACCTCTACGGACTTTTCTGGAGACCGCGAAATATGTCCTGGCGGCACCTTTTTTATGCAGTTTTTTTTTTCACGAATCCACCAGAGGTCGCTGTGTATGCTTTTTGAGATCTCAAATTTCCCTCTCGAGTGCGATTCACGCTTGCTGTTCTCGTGTAAACCCACCAGAGGCTGCTGTCGACTTACTTTTTGACAGACTTTCTGACTGACTGAGCGAACGATTCACTGACCCACCCTCCCCCTTCCCTAAACCCAACCAATTTTATCGATTGACCTGCCCACCCGCTTCCCTAAACCCAACCAACACGTTTCAAAAGCAATCCAAAAAAATTAAAGCCCTCGTCTGATTTAGATTTTTTTTTACCACGTTTTCAGATTTTACCACATTCTCACCCTGCTTCACTTTTTGGATTCTGTTTTTGTCTTATCCGCTTTCTGGAACTGCTCTTCACTGGACTCGAACCCCCGTCTTCGTGGTCAACTCCTCTCTGCGTCTCAAGTCTGCTGACGTATGTGACACGCAAACGGGACAAACTGGTTGCAGCCGGAATGCCATCCATACAGGGGTAAATGGTCAGCTGGTAAGCGTGAAAAAGAAAAGGCGTCACACCGCCCCGTAGCGTTCATTTAAAAAAATGAAATCTAGCCATACGTTCCTCCGCCTACATAATTCGCTATCTTCAGAAACGTCCGCAGGGCTACGTTTTCACGATGAGCCTGTGTTGTTTATTAATCAGGAGTCGCCACAGCAGAATGAAACGCCAACTTATCCAGCATATGTTTTATGCAGCGGATGCCTTTCAAGCTGCAACCAATCACTGGGAAATACCCATACACTCTCATTCACACACTTACACTACAGACAATTTAGTTACCCAATTCACCTATACCGCATGTCTTTGGACATTGCAAACTATACAAAGAAATGCCAACTGACCCAGCTGAGACTCGAACTAGCGACCTTCTTGCTATGAGGCGATCATGCTACCCACTGTGCCACTGTTACGCCACGAACTGATAACATAGCATTTAGCGGCCAATAACAATATGGCCGCCGATATATTGTGCATCCCTAATTAGAATCTTCCATAATGGTTTCCAGTGCTTTTTTTAAGAGGGGTTTGACGTTTTAGGTTATCTTGCAAACAATGCTCCAGCTCAAACGCCTCCCTTCTGAAAAATAAAAAAATAGACACCATCGAATTTGTAATGTTTTAATGAATATAATGGAATTTTTAAAACTTTATTATGTCTTTGCATCTCTAAAGTAATGTTTCTACTGGTGGAATGTTAAAAACCAACCAATCCTAATGGGATATGTCCCAAAACACATGAGAAAAGATGCACTGCTAAGATGCACTGATTTTAATGCTTAAATGTGGATGGTTTGTTATGTTTTAATGGTATTTGTAGTGGAAACCATTGGAATTGTGATGGTTTATATTGTTTTGTTGGTTCATGTTGGTTGTTGTATTTTCAGAAGAGCAAAGATACGGTTAAGTTAAAAACATGAGGAGAACAACAGACAGAAGCTGGATGGTTTGCTTGAGGACCAAGGAAAGAAAAATATCAATCAATATGGGACTCAAAGGTATGTGAGGAAGTCAATTATAGCGGGTGTGTGTCTCTCACATTTCAGCTCGCCATGTTCCCATCTCTCTCTTTCTCTCTCTCTCTCTCTCTCTCTTTTTCTCTCTCTCTGGTTGTCGTTGATGGCTGTCCAGTATCGTCCATTATGGCTTCACTCTCTCAGCAGGAGGCACTGCAGCAGGGGTCTGTGTGTGTGTGTGTGTGTGTGTGTGTGTGTGTGTGTGTGTGTGTGTGTGTGTGTGTGTGTGTGTGTGTGTGTGTGTGTGTGTGTGTGTGTGTGTGTGTGTGTGTGTAAGCGGGGCAGATCTCAAGGGCGAGTCAGGACATTCTGGCCGTGAGTTACCCCTCCATCATACGAGACTTTTAGCTGCACATTTTAAGCCTTTTGTATGACTGAAAAAAAGTTTCACACAGATCCAGGGAAGACACACATATCCACACTCAAACAACAACAACAAGCCATATTTTTTAAATACTTTCACTGTATGGATTTTCATAACCAATAGAATTCAGTATTGTCATTATAGTATACATTTACTAAATGCTAAGCAGCGGCATCATGGTCCTAAGTGGTTAGCATGGTTGCCTCACATAAAGAAGGTTGCTGATTTGAGTCCCTGCTGGGTCAGTTGGCATCTCTGTGTGGAGTTTGCATGTTCTCCCTGAGTTGGTGTGGGTTTCCAGAGTAATTAGTGGTTCATTCCAACGTAGGGACCCCTAAGTATATGCTAAGCAGCATTGTTTTTTATTCATTATGTATTGATATGTCAATGACCGTGAATGTTTCTTAGTATATGTGATGCACAACAAACTCTTAATATTAATACCAGACCATGTGCATGATTGTAATTATATAATTTTATCTAGAGAGTAAATTTCGGAGACAGACATCAATATTGGTTCGAGAAAGCCTAGTCTGACAGTTTAAAGTATTTTGTATAGATATATAAATATATCTAGATCACAGATATCAAACTCAGTTCCTGGAGAGCCGCAGCTCTGCACAGTTTAGATCCAACCATAGACTGTAAGAGATATGGACGTAGTATCCCTGACGTCACCCATAGGTTTCTGAAGAGTGCAAATGAAGCTACAAGTAGGCGTGGCCAACTGTCACCATTTTGTTCGCGTGTCATCGCACCGACCGTGGGTTACCAAAAAAGGGCAAAGAGGTGGAGCTTCAATTGAGCTACAGATACCTGCTAGCATTTTGCTTAGACAGGCTTTTCTTTGGGAGAAATAATTTGTGTTCTGACCACATGTGCTTGGTTGTATACTATATCCATAAAGTGTTTAGACTTTTAAAAACACTATTGTAATACACTGAGCCAGTAAACATTGTTCTTATGATGTTTTTCTACAGGAGGAAAACACGAATTACTTCCAAATAGTCTGGGTTAGTAAACACAAGGCTATTTATGAAATCCAGGCATAACTGTATGACAACCTTTCAGATTATTGTTCTAGAGCCCACAGCTAATCAATCTGCCAGATTCTGGAGTGCATTACAGCTCTAATGAAAATTTTAAATGATAAATAAATTATCTTAAAACAAATACATTTATAGATATGATAAGCAGTGCTTAATTTATCCTGTTCCAGAAAATGTTACTAAATTTACATTACTAAATTTAATTTGTTTGTTTAAAGTTCCAAGGAACCGGAAGTTGCAATCATTACTCTTTTTTGTATTGTGACACAGTTCCTAGAGAAGCGGAATTTTAAATAAGCAAACAGTGAGTGTGGCTTGTTTATTTCTACCACGGGTTGAATGGATGTAGTAAAGTAGGCATTTCATTCAAGACTGGGAAAGGGGATTTAGATTTTTTTGCCCTCGAGTCCGAGTCATTTTGATTTTGAGTATCTACCAATACCGAAACCTGATCCGATACTTACATAATACATAAAAGAATAAAAAAGAGAGAAGAAACAGATCCAGGATGTTCCTTATGTTTTATTTAATTCACCTTATTTTACATTCAACAAATCTATTAAAAAACAGAGCACTTTTGTGAGGTAGCTTGAACTGTCACAAAATAAATAACATCAATTCTTCACTTTTGGACTTTAGTGCAACAGTAAATATATTAAAATCTTATATAAAAACAAATAGCACCTCAACTTAAAATACCTGGCAGGCAATCCCAAGTTTCCATATCTCACAGTTTGCTATGGCAATGTTGTCATCATCAACTTTATAATACATCCAGTCTTGGCAGACTTACTCGTGCTTTCCGCTTCAAGCTGCTTCAGCGTTCTACTTTGCCTGAATTTATATATATATATTCATAATTGTAAATTGTAATGTAATCTGATAATTTTACTGAAAACAAACAGGAAGTGCTTTTACAGATTTCAATTAAAGTTTAGAAGGGCAATTTTTTTTTTTAATTAGATTAGATGCACAGATTAATTGTTCACCACAAAACTAGCAATGTCAGCTAATAAAATCATATGGTTAGTTTTGATTTCCTGGGGACTTGCAGACATCCTTTTTTTCAGTGCAGCTAAAATGATTCCAGTTTTTTTCTGCGTGAACCAGAGTATCAGTTTCAGTATGTTAAATTACTTCTGACTAAAACGGAATATTGAGTGGGGGCCGGGGCTTTCTTTTTGCACATCGTTCCCTCATAGCCAACTAACAGTAAGAGGGGCGTGGCTACAAATACTGTAGCTGAAGCAGTAAAATAAACGATATCTCGTGACAATTCGTAACTTTTTCATTTCGTGGCTAATTTGTATGAATTCGTACGATCTCAATATCCCTAGTGACGGTGGGGTTCTACAAAAGTTGTAAATTTTTGTACGACTGAACTCGAATTGGCCACTAAACTGACAGAACGTAAAATAGTTACCTCATGAGGTCAGGCTGGTCATACAGTCATCATCAGAGAAGGACTGCCACTTCAAATGCGAAAATAAATGGTCAGACTTTATTTGAAGATTACAAAAATGTTCATTTATTGTGTATTAACTTCGGTGGATTGTCACAGATTAATTGTTCAGTTAAAGAATAGCAATATACGCTATCAAAATGAGTATTGTACATTTTGATTGAAGGTCTACATCGAAGGGTACAATTTAATAGGTCAGAATAAAGCTACTCTTCTCACTTATGTTTTTGATTTACCGTGAAATTCAAAGGTGATGCTCTGAGGGAGTTCAGCTATACTGTACACCGTTGTCTCCTGAGACAGAGCTGTAACGTGTGTCGAGTGAATATTGGCTGCCAGCTTGTCCTCCGAGTCCCTGTGCCACAACGAGTCCAGTCACAATCACACTCCGCCACATTTCACAGGACACAGTGGAAAACTAAAATCAAATATTAATAAAGCCCTGTCCCAGAAGACCAACCATGCCCCGCATTCCTCTTACCAAAGACCAGTGCCAGACCATCTGTCCTAGAAGATTTAGTTTGTATAAGCACAGTGTTACACTATATTCAATAGGCTGGAGTGGAGTATTCCACTTATACTATAGTTAACACAGACCAAAAGACACTGTCAAATATTGTATTTTAAGACATTTGAATTGCTCCTGTGTGTAGTATTACAGTAGTACTACTTTTTGTTTGTTTTGGTGTGAATTTTTGACAGTGAAATAACTGAACTTGCGTAGTGATATAGAACTGTAATGCGGTCAAAACCTGCCTGGAACTACTTTACCTGTGCATTTAGCTGAAAATAACCTGTTCACCAGCCAATCAGAATCAAGCATTCAACAGCCCTGTAGTATAAAGTCATCTACAGTACTAGTAAATGACCTCTTTTCTTTTCTGGCTACCACTAACAGGAGCAGCACAGGGCATTTGTGGCTCCTTCGTCTGACCCGAATGGACGTATAAACTATTTGGCATCAGCCCTTCACTGTTTTAATGCCATGGCAGACGTTCTGACCTCACCATGGGATCTTAATTATGTTTAATGGGATCGCGATGTTCCTTCGGTTTAGCGGTAATGACCGGTGTTTAATTCCAAGGAGAAATTATATAAACAATTCGCCACAAACTCAAATGCCAGATTTTTTAATTTGGGCTTTTAGTCGTACAGACTTAATTAAGTACCGGTTTGGGCTGGTATTATTGATTGTAATTACAAATTGTGAGCCAGCAGGTGGCGGCAAACTGTTTTTATAAATGAGTCACTGAATCATATGAAACCAATCTGTTTAAAATAAATCAATCAAATAAGTGAGTGAGTCGTTGAATTATTCACTCAGTCGATTATTTAAAAAAAAAGAAAGTCGATTTCTCTCTGGAGCATTAATATATTAGGCTGTGTCTGAAATTAAAAATGTACCACAAACACAACAATACTTCTAATTTATCGTGAGGTTTTCAGAATCTGCGGATTCATTTTTATTTTCTGTGAATGATTCAATAAGTGTTTTCTTTTTCTTGAAAGATCATTTCAGTGAATGTATCTTCATAAATGAGTCATTGATTTAGTCAGACTTTATCACAATCAGTGTTGCCAGATATAGCTGACTTTTTCCAGCCCAAAAGCTGTCCAAACCCCACCCAAACGCACAAAAAATATTAGAATAATATTTTTATATTATTAATAATAGTTTAATTTTAATTTATTTCAATCGGAATTAACCTAGCTACTTTAACTGTCATAATTTTTAACCGTACAGCAACCAACATCAGCAGTCAGAGGACCACAACATAACCGGATCACATTGAAACACTGCCCCCATCCTACCCACATACTGCACTTACTATTGTGTAGATTTCACTACCTATTAGAGTATGTTTTACTTTCAAAATGGGGTATAAATTTGTCCCTTTTGATTAGATTAGATTAGATTAGATTCAATTTATTGTCATCACACATGTACAAGTACAAGGCAACGAAATGCAGATGTATTAATTCTTTTGAACATAACTAGGTGGTGCTTGTCAATCAGACAATGCTTCTATGTTTGTTCTTGCTGTCAATTACAGAAAAAAAGATCTATAAAAGTGTCATGATAAAAGAAAAATGAGTTTAACTGCAGGCGCTGTGTGACGTGTGTGCATGCGAAGTGGAGTCCGATTTGTCCATGGAGTCCGATTTTGATACAACTTTCCTTCACCTCCTCTTGCAGGTGGGCCCACGCAATTTGCGCTATGCACTGGTCACTATTAACTGAATGGAGTAGGAGCACACAGTTAGGTTTTGTTGAATAATTTGCATATAAAATTTACATTTCAGATCTGTCCAAATTTTGTCAAGCCACCAATGCCATTTTTACCCTCACAATTAAATTCAAAACAACCCAATCTGGCAACACTGATCACAATTCTCATTATTGAGACTTCCTTTAAAAGTCTGAGTTTTATCTTAAAATTAGCATTTTCATGTTAATATTTTGCAGTTGTTCTGTTTTCCCAATTGTTACATTAAAAAGATTATTGAAATGATCAGTAGTCATTGAATCGTTCACTTAATTTGTTTAAATCATGAATCACTGAGTTGATTCTTTAAAATCACTGACGTTAATAAACAATAAAATAAAAATAAAATCATTTTTATTTTAAAAAATAGTAGTATGTAGTTCTTAATTTAGTGTGAGTCGATCAAAACCTAAAGTCACTGATACTGACGGAATCAATAATAATATTAATAATAATTCCTTACATTTATATAGTGCTTTTCTGGACACTCAAAGCGCTTTACACATTGGGAGGAATCTCCTCATCCACCACCAGTGTGCAGCATCCACCTGGATGACTAGACGGCAGCCATATTGCGCCAGACCGCACACCACACACCAGCTGATTGGTGGAGAGGAGACAGAGTGATGAAGCCAATCATGATATGGGGATGGTTAGGAGGCCATGATGGACAGAGGCCAAATTTAGCCAGGGTTACACCCAGGGCTTAATTTGTGCCAGAACACGCCAGATCCGGAACCTCTGAAATCTGATCCGGCACCTCATTTTATCGATCCCCCTCCTCAACCGCCCTCCTCCCCCATCCGCTGTTCACTTTTACTTTCTTCCCCAACAACCCTCCGCCATCCACCTCTCAATCCTCAATCCCACAATTCACTGGGCGACCGTGTGAGAGACTTCGATCTCATCCCAGCCTGACCGTCTTTATGAGTGGGTTATTGAAATGCCCTCTAAATTGATTCATTCAAAAGTGATGATTCATTCAAGAACAAAACTGGCTAATCCTTTTATGAGTGACTCACTGATTTACTCGTTCGGAGTCGTCTAAACACAATGATTCATTCAGCAACAAAACACAGTTGCACAATTTAGCCATGGCTATTTTCATTGGCAGACCAAAAATAGACAACTGTATTTATAGTTACTCATCATTAACTTAATGTGTATTTGCATGGCGAACTGCTGAAATCAACACTTTAGAAGCAGAAAATATCCGTTTGTTTAAACATTTTCCATCCACTTCACATTATTCTGTTTTTATTTACAGAGTTCACAGGAGAAAATACATGAAGAAACTAACAGAAATGATGGTATGTGTCATAAACTAGAAGAAGGTACGGCAAAGATGATGAATTATTCGCAGTACTTCGAGGACATAAGTCACGGTGAGCGAGTCAGTTGTTTGTTTGTTTTTTCAATTGTTTACCTTCATAATGGAGTGACCTAGACTCGGCAGATGAGTAAGACTCCTGATTGGTTGAGTGCCTAAAGGAAATGTAAACAAGGGAAGAAAAGCGAAAGGCTCACTCATAATATTTTGATAGGGCTCCTGGACATTAACACTCGACTGCACCGATTCGTCAACCTCGTCCCGAGGACATCTGAGTGTGTGTTGTGCAGTCGTCTGGCCTTTAATATGAGCTAACAAGGAGTTCGATAAAGACACACTTCATTGGGTTGTGCAAGGTAATATTTCAAACAATTACCCACAGTTTACTTATTAGGTTTTTATTATTTTGTTTTTCCTATTCAAGTCTGGGGCTCCAGTCAATATTTGAATTAATACATTTGGTTTACATTTAGATGGATGGATGGATGGATGATAGATAAATAGATAGATAGATAGATAGATAGATAGATAGATAGATAGATAGATAGATAGATAGATAGATAGATAGATAGATAGATAGATAGATAGATAGATAGATAGATAGATAGATAGATAGATAGATAGATAGATAGATAGACAGACAAAATGATATATAGACAAAATGATAGATAGTTAGTTAGTTAGTTAGTTAGTTAGTTAGTTAGTTAGTTAGTTAGTTAGTTAGTTAGTTAGTTAGTTAGTTAGTTGACATCCATCCCTACTGAAAAAAACTGCTTAAACCAGCCTAGGCTGGGCTGGTTTTAGCTGGTTGACCAGCCTGGTTTTAGAGGGGTTTTGGCCATTTCCAGGCTGGTTTCCAGTCATTTCCAGCCTGGTCTTAGCTGGTCAGGCTGGAAAATGACCAGCTAAAGCCAGCTTGACCAGCCTAGACAGGCTGGGAGCCCAGCCAAAACCAGCTATGTCCAGCTTAAACCAGGCTGGTCAAGCTGGTTTTAGCTGGATTTAGCTGGTTATTTTCCAGCCTGACCAGCTAAGACCAGGCTGGAAATGGCCAAAATCCGTCTAAAACCAGGCTGGTCAACCAGCTAAAACCAGCCAACCAACCTAGGCTGGTTTAAGATAGATTTTTCAGCAGGGATACTAGGAAAATCAAGTAACAAAAAAGGTGAAAATCAATTTTCCAAGTTCTTCAAAATATCTTCTTTCGTGTTCAGCAGAAGAAAGAAACTCAAACTGGTTGGGAACAAGTCAAGGGTGAGTAAAAGATGATAGTTTTGTTTTTGGGTTTATTTTTCACTTTTGAGTGAACTATCCCTTTAAGACCCTCAAGATCTAAATATTCTCAAGGAAACTTTCAAAGAGAGAGAAAGAAAAAAATCCACATCATTACATGTTCCCATTTAAATCATTATTTCTTCCATCAGTGCTTCTGTTTTATTATGAGCAGCGTCTTTTGAGGATTCAAATACTTATGTCAGAATTCATTAAGTCTGATGTAAACATTTCAGCGCACTGGTACACCCAGACAATATTTATTCACAATGAGCTCGATTCCCATTCTCAGTCATCTGCGCTGGATTCCCGAGAGGAAACTTTTGGAGAAAAACAGGAAAATTTAGTTCAAAGAGGAGGGTTTTTAATCGATCCAGCAGTTCACAGTTCCCATGGGCTTAGATATGTAAAAAGAAGGTTTCATTTCTACAAAATTATTCTGTCGTTCTCCCATTCCACTGATCTCAGTTTTGTTTTGCCAGTGAGAGAAAGTTTGTTCTAATCATTTTGTCACAAACCTGGGCAGATTAAATTAGGCACTTGATATTTCTTGAACTTTATTCACATTTTTAATTAAATTAATTTTATATATTCAATCACCGGCCATTTTATTAGGTACACCTTACTAGTACTGGGTTGGACCCCCGTTTTGCCTTCAGAACTGCCTTAATCCTTCATGCCATAGATTCAACAAGGTACTGGAAATATTCCTCAGAGATCTTGGTTCAAATTGACATGATAGCATCATGCAGTTGCTGTAGATTTGTTGGCTGCATATCCATGATGCGAATCTCCTGTTCCACCACATCCCAAAGGTGCTCTATTGGATTGAGTTCTGGTGACTGTGGAGGCCGTTTGAGTACAGTGAACTTGTTGTCATGTTCAAGAAACCAGTCTAAATTAAATGCAAAAAATCCTCAGATTATGTGAATTTCCCATAAGAACGCCTTCGATTTTACATTTTCAAATCATTCAGGAAAATATTTCCACATAAATTGTGGGAAACCAAAGTTATTGTCACCATTCTTGACAACATAGTAATTCCCTGATTTAAATGAACGGAGACAACAAATTAAAAATAACATTCTGCTATCTGACATTTTTCTCAGAATGTGACGCACGCAAAAATTCCACATCTCTGCTAATGCTTTCTCCATGTTTGGATCAATCAAAAGATCTCAGATTTACTGCTATGCTGCAAAACGATACTAAACTGGCTTGTACTTTTCAATCTCTCTAAAATATCTCATCCCACAACGTTCATACAAGCATGAATAAAACCTCAATTTATGTGGTTAGTTCAAAGCCTAGCAAAGCATTAGCAATTACCCTAAAGAGCATAAAGGCACTAGCATCATGCTAACAACCACTCAATGCTTTTTAGTGTGCTAGTAGTGCAGTTGCAGGAGCATAATTAGCTTAGCTTTTTAAATCTTTGGCATAAAACATTGACCAAAAACCAAATTTTCTCCTCGATTTTGAGCAGAACCTGCTTAAAAGAACATTGCTAACTCTTTCCAGATTAGCAGTAGGGACAGAAAGAACTGCTAATGTCACTTTACTCCCACACAGGAGCATCATGTGCCAGTTTAAGACGTTTCACGCCACAGAAATTCAAGCTTCGAGGTCAAAACAGAGCGTTTCTGGACATAGTGTGACGACTCAATTTGAACCGCAGATGTAAACAAGTGAATCAGTGAAATAATGCGGAGAGCGTCAGGAAAAAAATAATGGCCTTTGTCCTCTGAGGTAAACAATGACAGAAGATATCTACTCTATTTTTCCTCCAACTAACCAGATGGGTTTGAGTCAGAGCCGTCGATTAGTGACGTCATGGCGATGGAGGCAGATGTGAGACGGTCGAGGGAATCTAAATATTTGCCCGTGACTCATTTCTTGTCCTGGGTGACCTTTCGTTTCGCTCTGTTGTTCCATCCATTGCTCTTTCTTTGTTTGTCAGGGATTTGTTGTCGTTGGCTTTTGCTAAAGATTGGTAGGTTTAGAGACTTTCTTGCTTTCCTTAAGGGTAAAGTGTGTATTTTTAATATTTCAATGTGCCGTTCTTTAACTTGACCCAAAACATATATATATATATATATATATATATATATATATATATATATATATATATATTTATATATATATATTTATATACACTACCTACGTCGGGAGATAACTGGACTTCTAGTTGATCATTTGCTATCAGAAGCCTCTAGATATGCCTTGATTTTTAATTATTTAATTAGGATAGTAAGGTCTGATTTTTCTTAGACAGAAGTCTTGTCACTAAACAGAATGGCAAAGAAAGCGTTCTTGCAGGACTCCCAGAGTTCATCAAGATTCTTTGGATTCATCTTCAATGCCTCCTCCTTCATCTTACCCCAGACATGCTCAATAATGTTCATGTCTGGTGACTGGGCTGGCCAATCCTGGAGCCCCTTGACCTTCTTTGCTTTCAGGAACTTTAATGTGGAGGCTGAAGTATGAGAAGGAGACTATCCTGCTGAAGAATTTGCCCTCTCCTGTGGTTTGTAATGTAATGGGCAGCACAAATGTCCTCAGGTTGTTGATGTTGCCATCCACTCTGCAGATCTCTTGCATGTCCCCATACTAAATTGTAACCCTAAACCATAATTTTTCCTTCACCAAACTTGACTGATTTCTGTGAGAATCATCGGTCCATGCTGGTTACAATAGGTCTTCTGCAGGATTTGTGATGATTGGGATGCAGTTCAACAGATAATTCATCTAAAAAATCGACCTTCTGCCACTTTCCTAAATTATCAACTAGAAGTCCAGTTATTATTTGTTGCTCTTACAACTTGGATCGACAGCAAGATATTTGTCAGGTAGACTGTAAACAACATCTAGCTAAATATATTACCTATAACCCATGACTACATTTTTGGGTATAAAAGTGTTTCAGTGACACTTTACATAATTTCAGCAAAAAACACTGTGTAACAATAACCTAAATATTCTAGGATTAGCGATGTTATCATTAGCATCTTGCTAATTATATTCCGCTTATTCCATTACTTCATTTAAGGTTTGTATTTCAAAAACTGTGTCAGCTTTATTGTCAAATTACATACATTCTGCAAAAACAATACATTGTGTTAGCAAAAATATTAAATTAATTACTATCTTGCTAAATTGCTTCATTTCTGAATTTGTATCAGTGCCATTTTACATCATTTCAGGAAAAAAAAACACTAAGCAAAGGATTTGGTTTAAGAATAACCTAAATATACATTATTTATATACTTTTTTTTTTTCAAATGTAAGACTCATACAGGTCTGCTGTTGCTACTCTAATTCACACTGCTGTCATTAGCAGCTTTATTGTTAGCATTAGTATTTAGCTTATCACATTAGCTTACTCATTACTAGGGCCAGACGGAATCTGCTGACATTTTTTGCTATTTCTGCGGAGAATTTTGGTAAAAATCTGCGGATTTCTGCTGAATTATTTTGGGAGTATCAAAACTAAAACCTTAATATGTGAAATAAATAGTAAAATCTTTTTAACTTTTATTTAATGTTTAAAATGCAAATCCAATTATATTTACTTTATTTGGTAAACAAAGCAAGTATATAATACTTAATATAATAGATCTACTAAAAGACAGAAAAATATTACTGTACAAGCTGCATTGTACATAAATCAGATGAACATTTCATATTAATCAATAATATCACTGTACTTAATTTAAAAACTAAATAAATATAAATTTACACACATTTACTCAAGTAAATAAACAGAATTAATGATGGGCGAAAAATCTGCACACGCAGATTTCGTGTGGGCCTACTCATTACTTTATTTTTGGGTTTCTGCATATAAAAATGTATTCGCTTCAGAGTCATGTAATTACATAATTTCATGAAAAGTGACACAAGCTCCTCCTCTCACATTACATAAACCATTGTGGCTAATAATAGCCAAAACACAAACTATGCTACACTTTTAGTTTTGTTTTGTTCAGTCGCTACTTAAGTTACCTATGTTAGCATTAGCATCTGGCTAACTATATATACTTTGTTTTATTTCTAGATATGTATATATTGACAAAAGTGTCAATATATTAGTATTACTACAATATTACTAGAGTAAAGTCATGGTCTCAAAACCACGGTTTTTAAAGCTGCAAACACACCAAAAAAAAAACAGTGTTATCAGAGTATTACTACAATGTTACTATAGTATAGTCATGTTCTCAAAACCAGGGTTTTTAAAGCCACAAACACACCAAAAGAGTCATGGTACCATTTTCTACAGTGGTCTCACAGTATTAGTACTATGATATTACTATAGTAAAATTACAGTACATACCAAAAAAACATGGTTATTACAGTCAAATTTACTATAGTAAAACCATGGTTAATTTTAATAAGGGCAACACACACAATTCCTTGTAATAAGAAGCAGGGCTTGAAAATTGATCATAAATATGTCAGTGGTTGATTTTTACTATCACATTTAGACTTTTGATTTGTAACAGCGACCTTAAAAGCGTCAGTCACATGGCCTTAAAAGCGGGCTCAGTTTGAATGGTGGTGACGCTCATGGACACAGGCTTTGGTCTCCTCCAGTAACCTTTTTCTCTGTCACTCCGGCTCGTCTTTTGGCCTGCAGTCAAACACGAGGGGTGTTACACTGATCTGTCTGTTTCAGTGAGTGTCTCTCTCTCTCCCTCTCTCTCTCTCTCTCTCTCTCTCTCCCAGATGAGCTCTTTGCTTTCCAGCTCACAACATCAATGTCATTATTTCAAAGTCTTTGCCTTTTTTTTTTTGGTCAACAGGACAGACTGTCCACCATGGGATGTGCAATCATCTCTGTCTCTATATCCCCTCTGCCCCAGTTAACTTCTTCCACCAGCAGAAGTGTAAGTAATCGGCTGATGCGCATCTGCTTTTGCTGCAATTCTGCTGCTTTTCAATTATAGAGTGAAGAAGCACAATTCAGATCCTTCTTTCATTAATTAATATAACAGCATAAATATAGCATTGAATGTGGGATAAAGAGTAATCAGTATATTAAATGAGCATAAATGAACAAATAACTGTTATTTTATTAACTTTTGGGTGTCTTTTTGTTATATTTCTTACAAAAAATGTTTTGTAAAAAATTGATAAAACTGCATACGTTTATATGTTAATTATCCTAATTATGGAATTTTCAAGTTTTCATAATATCAGTTTTGTTATTATTAATATTAATATTATTATTATTATTATATAGTATATTAAAATATATACAGTTGAAGTCAGAATTATTAGCCCCCCTGTTTATTTTTTTCCTCAATTTTTGTTTAACGGAGAGAAGATTTTTTTCAGCACATTTCTAAACATAATAGTTTTAATAACTCATCTCTAATAACTGATTTATTTTATCTTTGTCATGATGACAGTAAATAATATTTGATGTTTTTCAAGACACTTCTATACAGCTTAAAGTGACATTTAGAGACTTAACTAGGTTAATTAGGTTAACTAGGCAGGTTAGGGTAATTAATAAAGTTATTGTATAATGATGGTTTGTTCTGCAGACTATCGAAAAAATATAGCTTAAAGGGGCTAATAATTTTGACCTTAAAATGGCCTTTAAAATATTTTAAACTGCTTTTATTCTAGCCGAAATAAAACAAATAAGACTTTCTCCAGAAGAAAAAATATTATCAGACATACTGTGAAAATTTCTCTGCTCAGTTAAACATAATTTGGGAAATATTTAAAAAAGAAAAGAAAATTCAAAGGAAGGCTAATAATTCTGATTTCAACTCTATATTTTTAAATATATCTTATATTGTGAAGTACAGACTGTTTTCCATAAGTAATTTCTGTATTAAATGTATTATTTTGTTACTCTGTGTTATTATTATAGACTTTATGGTAACACTTTACAATTAGGTTGATTTAGTTAGTTTGTAACAATGAACAATACATTTATTGCCGTATTTATTAATCATTTTCTATATTAGTGAAAATGTTAGCTCATAGTGTAGTAACTAATGTTAAAGAGCACATCTTTTGATTTTAATAATGCATTCGTAAATGCTAAAATGTTTAGTAAATGCTGTATCGTTCATTACTTATAATAACTTATATTTACATTAGTAATTATACACCATTAACTAACATTAACTAATGAATCTTTATTGTAAAGTGTGACTGACTTTAAAATTATAGGCCTATTAATAGTTTTAATTTGTATATAATTTATAACTTATTTCAAAAATCCCATTGTTATATATAAATATTGTGAATTATTAATATTTAATATGCATCTTTTACCTGAAGAATTTATTGTTTTATTTTCCTTATTTCCGTTTAGTTCTATTACTAGTTGTAATAATATTTAATTCTATATTAAAATGTAATATTTTCTATCATATAATGAAAAAAAGTAAGTGAAGTTTTTTGATGATACCGTCGCTCTATTTGATCTGCAACAATATTTCTTTCGTAGGCTTCCAGTCTGACTTTCTACTGGACCCACTGTTTTTACATTTGACTTCATCACCAAACGTCTGATTCATCCTGTGACTCATTAGCATCGGATGATTAAAGTTCATGTTCACTGTTTTTAGAGTGAATGTTTACAGAATGGCTGGATGAGACTCAGTTAGAGAGAGAGAGAGAGAGAGAGAGAGAGAGAGAGAGAGAGAGAGAGAGAGAGAGAGAGAGGTGCTGTTTTCGAGCTCTGCTATAAACAGATTGTAATGGGAGGTCTGTGTTTTTGTGCACACACTGCTTCCTCAAGCTCCACTGTTTTCTCCAGAACACAGTGAGTGATGTTTAAATGTGAAGCAGTGTTGAACTCTGTTGGTCAGGACGTGAACTGCATGTTCTGCACCAATGCCAGAGTTTTCCGGGGAAGGGTATTGACCTTATTCTTCATTGCGGAAGTGTGCGCGTTTTTGCGATTGTTTTAGAACTTCCGATTCAGTTGCCTATGGGAGAAATGACTAGGAATAATAAACGGCAAAAAACGGTCAAACTACTTACTCTACAAACAAGTGTTTGCTTTACAATACAGACAAAGTAGAATAATATGATACGTAAATATCAGTTTGCAACACCAAGCAGCAAAACGAGCTGTTTTTAACGTTTAAAAATGAATGGAAGTGAATGAGACCGGAAGTTTCGAGCCAAAATGATTCAAATGGCTGCGCCCACTCATACGCGGAGAATAAGGTGAATCTTAGTCCTGGAGGGCCGGTGTCCTGCAAAGTTTAGTTCCATCCCTAATCAGACACACCTGGGCTAGCAAATTAAGCTCTTACTAGGCTTTCTAGAAACATCCTAGCAGGTGTGTAAAGGCAAGTTGGATCTAAAATCTGCAGGACACCGGCCCTCCAGGACCAAGTTTGGACACCCCTGGTATAAACAAAGGTCAGAGCCAGCTCCAAATGGGCTAGTCTGCTCTAAGTGGATGGGACTTGAGCTCCAAGTGGGCTGTACACACCTCCTTTCATTTATTTAATGTCTTGTACATGACACAAAGTCCAACCTATTGTGTTACACCTACCCCAACTCTAAACTCAACCTCACTGTAACCTATTGTGTTTTACTAACATCTTAACTGACTGTACTTTAACCCTAAATCCAACCTCAAGGTAACTTTGTGTTTATTTAATTCCACACCTACACCAACCTAAACCTCCCAGTAACCTGTTGTGTTTTACTATCATCTACACCTATACCTCAACCCTAAACCCAACCTCACAGTAACCTTTTGTTTTGTAATAACATCTAGACCTACCCCAACATTAAAGCCAATCTCACAGTAACCTTTTGTGTTTTATTTACGTCTACACTTACTGAAACCCTAAACCCAACCTCACAGTGACCTGTTGTGTTTTATTTACGTCTACACTTTCTGATTCCCTAAACCCAACCTCAGTGATCTGTTGTGCTTTATTTACGTTTACACTTACTGAAACCTTAAACCCAACCTCACAGTAATTTATTGTGTTTTATTAACATCTACCCTTTCCCAAACCCTAAACCCAACCTCACAATAACCTGTCACAATAAGCTTTTATTCATGTCTACACCTACCCCAAACCTAACCTAACCTACTTGCAGTGTAATGCCTCAGGACTACATCCATACATCTGGAATGGCAAAAAAAAGCGTTCTTGCAGGACTTCCAGAGTTCATCAAGATTCTTTGGATTCATCTTCAATGCCTCCTCCTTCATCTTACTCCAGACATGCTCAATAATGTTCATGTCTGGTGATTGGGCTGGCCAATCCTGGAGCACCTTGACCTTGTTTGCTTTCAGGAACGTGGAGGCTGAAGTATGAAAAGGTGCGCTATCCTGCTGAAGATATTGCCCTCTCCTGTGGTTTGTAATGTAATGGGCAGCACAAATGTCTTGATACATCAGGCTGTTGATGTTGCCATCCACTCTGCAGATCTCGCGCACACCCCCATGCCTAATATAACCCCAAACCATGATTTTTCCTTCACCAAACTTGACTGATTTCTGTGAGACTCTTTGGTCCATGCAGGTTCCAATAGGTTTTCTGCAGTTTTTGTGATGACTGGGATGCAGTTTAATAGATGATTCATCAGAAAAATCTACCTTCTGCCACTTTTCCAAATGATCAACTAGAAGATTATTTGTTGCTCTTACAACTGGGATCGATGACAAGACTTTTGTCAGGTAGTGTAGATAGACAGATAAAAAAACAGATAGATATAGACAGATAGAAATAAACAGAAAGAAAGATACGAACAGACAAACAGAATAGAATGAAATGATTGGATGGAAATGAATTGACCCTCCTGTAATCCAGGATTACAGTGTGATGTGTGTGTCAGTCGTGCTGCACATCTCCTGCTGTGTTTACTGCCAGATGAAGTGTTTTAATCCAGCAAACAGCACAAATCACTCCTGTGACTCAAGAATGACCGTCTCACTCATAACACTGAATCCTGATGACAGAGCATCTACAACAGTGAGTATCTATCTATCTATCTATCTATCTATCTATCTATCTATCTATCTATCTATCTATCTATCTATCTATCTATCTATCTATCTATCTATCTATCTATCTATCTATCAATTCATCTTTATTTCTATAGCGCTTTTACAATGTAGATTGTGTCAAAGCAGCTTAACATAGACGTTCTAGTAAATTGAAACTGTGTCAGTCCAGTTTTCAGAGTTGAAGTTCAGTTTAGCTCAGTTCAGTGAGGTTTAAATTTCACTGCTGAAAGTCCAAACACTGAAGAGCAAATCCATCAATGCGCAGCTCCCCAAGTCCCAAAGCAAGCAAGCCAGTGGCGACAGTGGCAAGGAACAAACTTCACCAGCTGATGAAAGTGAAGGAAAAAACCTCAAGAGAAACCAGGCTCAGTTGGGCATGACCATTTCTCATTTGGCCAAACTTCTTGTGCAGAGCTGCAGTCTAGGCGCCGGAGGCTGGAGAACGCTGAACATCCATTGTGGAGAAGCTCCAGGGGTGAATAGTATCTGTCTGTCTGTGTTCATATCCATTTACATATCTTTCTTTTTTCTATCTGTCTGTCAGTCTGTCTTTTTGAATGTTTCCTTGACATTTGTTTTACTGTATTTAACATTGTTCATAAATTCTTTCATTATTATTAAAAATAAGCAAGGAAATACTATATCGTTTACAAAACAAAAACCATGTAATGGACCAACAAGACTGTTTCAGGTCAGAGCTGTAGTTTATATCAGAGGTACTGATGAAACTCAACCCTACTTGAGCAGATACTTGAACAGTTACATGATCTGAGGGGCTCAGGTGAACAGCGGCGGCCCACCTCGTCTCATCGTCCAAAATCCACAGACGAGTAAAACAAATTAGGTCAATCCTGTCGTGACTTGGTGACATAGAAAGGAAAAAAACTGTATGGTATGTATACATAACATTACACATTATTTCTGCATAACATTTATGTTCAGAACTCAACATATGCAGGTCAGAATGAGGTTTTACAGAGCTTTAGATCTAATCCCACTTTGTCTATCCGTCCTTCCCTTTCCTATTTGAAGATAGATGGAGCGCTCATCAGGGTTTTTTCACTTTTATCCCTCTAGTAATATCCCAAACATAAAGAAATAAGCTGGTTTTAACCTTTGATCTTTATTTCATTAAATCTGTCATCCTCATGTAGATGGGTGGAATGTATAGATTGACATGTGAGAGGAAACTGCACTCATGGGTAAAATCTTTTTTTAATGCAAGGGAGATTACGAGCTTGATATTTTAATGTATAAAAGACAGAGGAAGACTATCCCATAATGCACCGTTCTATGGTCTCATACACTGGCATATCAGTTTCTTGAGTAAATCTACTCTGTCACCTTGTGGATGGCAGCACCCAACCCGCACGCTCTCCATCACCCTAAGATTAAGTCCACAGTTGTAAGGAAAAGGAGGCATGAATTGGTGAAGATTAATGTAAACTTATTAACAAAATAAACAACTGATCTGAAGAGGCAGCCCCTCATCAATGAATGTCGCTTTAGCATAAAACAGGAGGTTAAAATAGGCCAGGCCTGGTACTCTTTTGTTCCTCACTGTCATCATTCCTCCTTTTATCCTCTTTCTAGCTTCCCCATGGGTCTTGAAGCTGGTGTGGTGTTGAACTGTCATTCATTAACACTTGTGGCACCAGCCTTGCTCCATTCCATAAGTCTCGACTACCATAACCCCAGTAGCCCCTATAGACCAAGAGTGCCCCTTGGTAGACTGTGCTCTACTTCCATTTCCCATGGGCAGTTGTCACGGCGGGCATGGCATTTGGGAACAGGTGAGGTGACAGAAAGGAGAAAGTAGGATGAAAGTCAAGAGAGGGGAGAACAGCCTCTTGAACACACTGCTACCTCCAGGTCCAAGTGTACACTCATGATGTGGTAAATAGAAAGACTGATAAATGGATGTAGACTTTTCCGTCCCCTTGTTAGTCGCCAATGACTCTTCCGATTTCACGGACCCAGCAGTGGCTCCCCCATTCCCTCTCTTCTTTCATGGTTATCGAAGTTCTACGTAGGACAGGTGTGTAGTACTGTCACTCATTAAAACAGCCTGGTTCTGCTCCCAAAGCTCTCAGCCCTGTGCCAGTCATCACATGTACCACCCTCAGCCCTCGCTGACAGGGGGATACCCATGAGACTCTACTCCCTAGGCAGGCTGTAACAGTGGCTATGGCAACTGAGGTATAGGAGGAAGACAGACAGAGCCATTGAATTATAGAGAGGTGAGAATAAAATCAGGTTTCTGAACTGCTGAGAACTCATTGATGACTAATAAGGGGTTGGAGGAGTCTATTTGACAATCTGTCCATTTACCATATCATGAGTTTGGGCCTTTCAGCTGGTGGAGGACCAGGAGGCAACACTGTGTTCAAGAGCCTATTCTCACCTCTTCCGAGACTCACTGTCTCTCTTTATACTTCTGTCTCCATTCTGTGGCCTCATTTGTCTTTTACCCTAAATGCTAAGTCTGCCACAACAGCCTGTTTGTTGTTTGATTAAACAACAAAATGAAACCTTTTAGGATGTCCCAAACTCGTCTTAAGGCCGGCTCACACGGTGACTTTTTATAATCCTGAACGTTGGTAGTATGTCAGACTGGACGAACATGGCTCCCAAATCACACTGTAAGATCTCAGCTGTCATAAAGTCAGACTGAACGACAATAAAGACGTGCCAAACACGAAAGAAAATGCCCTCGGAGTTTGACGTCATCCACCCGTGACACTTTCACTTTCCCACGTTCTGAAATGATTCCTTACAGCAAACGTAAACAATCTGTAGTGGCAATTTTGCACACAGCGAGTCTCAATAATTAAACCAAAAAGAAAAACATTTTTGACATTTCCCCGCGGTCATTTTAATTGTCGCATGAATCACGTCATCAAATTCTGAGCTCTTATTGGTTCTTGGATTGACGCTCATCGCAGCTGTTGTCACACTGCAGGAAAGTGTCTGAAATCTTCTGACACTGCCAGAACTTCATAGGGGAAAAATCTGATCGCAACAAGCAATTAGCGGCTGTCAGTGAATGTCAAACCAATGATCAAAGATCACCGATTTTAGCGTAGGATTTCAGGAATCCTATAGGATTTCACAAATTTGTCTCAGATGACAGAATCGTGGCTGAAATGAGGGCTTTAATGACCAAATTGTAGCTGAAATTGCAAAAGGTGGACTGGTCTTTAATTAGCTGGTTTTGCTTAATTAGAGTAGGAGCTAAACAAGGAGTAGGCAAGGCAAGTTTATTTATATAGCACATTTCATACACAGTGGCAATTCAAAGTGCTTTACATTAACATGAATAAAAGAAACAAGTATAAAAGAAATAAAAACAAATAATAAAAATGGTAAAAAAATTAAAATAAAATAAAATAAATAAGCATAAAAGCAGATAAAATGTGTTATAAAAGAATTAAAAAGAAGAGAAAGACATAATAGTGTGATCTGTCAGACGTAGCACAGTGCTCATTCAGTAAAGGCACAGCTAAACAGATGTGTTTTCAGTATTGATTTGAATGTGCCTAATGTTGGAGCACATCTGATCATTTCTGGAAGCTGATTCCAGCAGTGAGGGGCGTAGTAGCTGAAAGCCGATTCACCCTGCTTTGACTGAACTCTTGGAATTTCTAATCTATTTGATCCTAAAGATCTGAGTGATCTGTTGGGTTTGTATTTAGTGAGCATATCTATAATGTATTGAGGTCCTAGGCCATGTAGTGATTTATAGACCAGTAATAATACTTTAAAATCTATTTTGAATGTAACTGGGAGCCAGTGTAAAGACCTGAGGACAGGTGTGATGTGCTCTGATTTCCTGGTTCTGGTCAGAATTCTGGCCGCAGCATTCTGGATGAGCTGCAACTGTCTGACTGTCTTTTTGGGAAGGCCAGTGAGGAGGCCATTACAGTAATCCACCCTGCTGCTGATAAAAGCATGAACAAGTTTCTCTAAGTCTTCACTGGAAACAAAGCATCTAATTCTTGCAATGTTTTTGAGATGATAGTATGCTGACTGCATGAGTAGAACTGCATGTCTGTGTGCTTGTCTGTCTGGACAAGATATCAATTGTCCACCATGACACACTTTTCGAGATTATACTATTGTTGTTTATTAATCATCATGATACCCTAAAATTGTCATGACACCATCAAATGTATCATGCATGATATTTGTTGTCAAACGTCTTTTATTTTCCTATTTAGAAAACATTTACCCAATTGAGCTTCATTTCAAATGTGTGAATGTTCAAGTACTGAAAGCGTAAAATTCATAATTGCCCTCCTGAAGTGATGCAGTTTGCACCCTCTCGCTGTGTCTGTGCCCTCCGCTAACAGTGTGAAATATTAATCACTTTGCTCTTTCTCTTTTCTCTTCTCTGCCAACAGCTGCTACTGTACAATAGCATTTCCCTCCCAGTTCCAAACAGACACTGTTTCATGTACACAGACACAAACACACACCTGTGGCTGCTCCTTTGATGACAGACACCAAACTCAGGTAAGGGCGATTTATACTTACTTTTGACCATGTAAGTTGACATTATGTTTGTAGAACTGAAATAAACCCTAGAACAATGTGCTGGTAGGGTGTTTATGATAAGATCTGTGTCCAGGACGTGCGATACGCATGTCACAATATGATACATTATTAAAAAACTAACCCAATATGCCTAAGTGTGCGATCACTTTGTATTTTTAATGGATTGTACTTTGTATTTTTTGTTATGAGCATAAAGCTATGCAGAACTCTTCAGTTTATGCACATATCAAACTATCCTTGACCAGTAATTGTATAACAAGCATTGAATGCTTGTTTACTCAGCTGTCATACCGCTTATTTATAATGGAAAATATTTGAGTCGCAGCATCTAACAGCTTTACAAAACTGTGCTGGATCCACAATTCAGGATGATAACGAACACAGAGACAATATATTGGGCATCAAAAATAAACTATTTTCAATTTAAATAATATTATAATTCTTCTACACTTTTTATGTAGCATTCAGTTAAAACAACAAATCTATATAAAATGGTTTATAAAATTTTAAATACTAACAAGTTATTCACACAATGATATGGATTAGATTATATACTAATTATTATTTATATTATTATGTTTTATAGTTATATTAAAATTATTATAATTATTCTAAAATTACAAATATTACGTTGTACTTGAGTATTATTAAAATTAAACGTTTTCATACCGCTTATTTATAATGACAAATATTTGAGTCGCAGCACCTAACAACAGAGACAATAGAGACAATAGATTGTGCTTCAAAAATAAAAATAATTGTTAAATTCAAATAATTTTATAAACCTTTTTATTGTAGCATTCAGTTAAAACAACTAATCTATATAAAATGGTTTATAAAATTTTAAATACTAACAAGATATTCACACAATGATATGGATTAGATTATAAACTAATTATTATTTATATTATTATGTTTTATAGTAATAACATTTATTATAATTATTATTGTTCTAAAATTACAAATATTATGTTGTACTTTAAGTATTATTAAAATTAAACGTTTCATACCGCTTATTTATAATGAAAAATATTTGAGTCGCAGCACCTAACAACAGAGACAATAGAGACAATAGATTGAGCCTCAAAAATAAAAATAATTGTAAAATTCAAATAATTTTATAAATCTTTTTATTGTAGCATTCAGTTAAAACAACTAATCTATATAAAATGGTTAATAAAGATTAAAATACTAACAAGTTATTAACACAATGATATGGATTAGATTATAAACTAATTATTATTTATATTATTATGTTTTATAGTAATAATAACATTTATTATAATTATTATTGTTCTAAAATTACAAATATTATGTTGTACTTTAAGTATTACTAAAATTAAACGTTTCATACCGCTTATTTATAATGAAAAATATTTGAGTCGCAGCATCTAACAGCTTTACAAATCTGTGCTGGATCTGCAATTCAGCCTGATAAATCGAACAGAGACAATAGATTGAGCCTCAAAAATAAAATAATTGTTAAATTCAAATAATTTTATAAATCTTTTTATTGTAACATTCAGTTAAAACAACTAATCTATATAAAATGGTTAATAAAGATTAAAATACTAACAAATTATGCAGATAATTATATGGATTAGATTATATACAATGTACTATTTGTAATTATAATTTATAGAAATAATTAAAAAATATATATTATTATTATTATTGTTCTGATGTCCATATATTATGTTTAACTTACTTGTGTAGTAATTTATTAATTATTCAAATAAACACTTTTAATAATTAACAATTATCAAGTATTGAGAAACATTAATTATGTTCAAGTATAATTTTATTATTATTGGTTATATACAGTTGAAGTCAGAATTATTAACCTAAATTGAGTTTACAGTCATCAATTGAGTTTAAACAACTCCTCTCACATGAAAAACAGTTAAAACTTCATTTGAAATTTGTGGTTTTTAAGGATTTAACAAACTTAATATAGGTAGAAAAATTATACAATTATGTTAGCATTACCTAAAAACGCAAGTTTTATTGAATACTAGTAACTTAAAATACTGTGTGGATTATTCGAATAAATAGGTACATTTTACTTAAAAAAAAACAGGTTTGACGAACTTAAAACTACAAGTTTGGAACTACAAAATTGATAAATTTGAGTTGATTTTACTTGAAAGTGTAAGTTGAGAACATGCAAAGTCTAATAGGACAAACTAAAATAAAATGAGTTTGAAATACTCAAAAGGCTGATGCAAATAGTTGCCTCAATTTTTTTAAAACATTCACATTATTTTTACAGTGTGCCTAGTTAATCAAATTGAGCCTTTAAATTTCACACAGCTGTATAGAAGTGTCTTGAAAAATATCTAACAAAATATTATGTATTTAAAAACGAGTTGAAAAACTCTTCTCTCCGTTAAACAGAAACTGTGGAAAAAAATAAACAGGGGGGCTAATTATTCAGGGGGCTAGTAATTCTGACTTCAACTGTACAGTATGTAAAACATTATACAGAACTTCTGTCATGTCATATTTCATTGTTATTATTTTAATATAAATATATTTGTATTAAACATCTGTAATATTACATCTGTAAGCTAGTAGGTTTGACTGAGGCATGGTTTAATGCAAACCCTTTTAGTTTCTCCACAGAACCTCCAGGATGCACCTGTTCTTCGTTCTTCCCCTGGTGCTGGAGGTCCAGTCTATCTCCATGAGCCATAACTTTACCTGTGACTGTATCTGCCATGAGGGATTCAAAAGTGCTTACTGTGCCAACAGTAATATCACCCAACTGCCCATCGCTCTTCCACCGTTCACCGAAACACTTTACCTGTCCCACAACCACCTGAACACCATCCCACCACGAGCCTTCAACACCACACGAAAACTGCATGTCCTATACCTGAACGACAACAATATTAGCATGTTAGCAGACGGGGCGTTCTTGCTACTGGAAGGTCTTAGGAGGTTGGACTTGAGTCGAAATCATATATTATCCTTGAGTGAAGGGTTTTCAAAGGGTCTCGGTTCCCTTCATTGTCTTTCATTGGCTGAGAACAGATTAACCAGCGTAGACAGCAGTTATTTCTTCCACATGGACTCATTACGAAGACTCAATCTCAGCCATAACTCCATCCACACCATCCAAATGAGGGCGTTTGGGTCTGTAAGTACGCTACGCCACCTACAACTTGACTGGAACAAAATAACAGTCCTCAATAATGGTATCTTCTCCATGCTACGAAGTCTTGAAGACTTAAATTTGCATCACAACCAGATACATAGCTTGGACGTTGGGGTACTTTCACCACTGACCAGCCTTGGTAAACTAGACCTCACCAACAACAACCTCTCCACGATTCAATTCAAGACCTTCTTGAGTCTCAATACGTACAGCACTCACATAATGCTGCGAGGAAACCCCTGGCGGTGTGACTGCGATCTTCAACGAGTTTTCCAGAAGCTCTGTAACGTCAAACGGCTGTTTCTGGATGACTACGACAGCCTCACTTGCTACTCATTTAACGACGAATTTAACGGAAATCACACTGTTTTTAAAGCGGTTGAGCTCTGTGTTGCAGAGATGGTTACTGTCCTGGTCATTACAATCACTGTGGTCATCACGGTTGTGGCGGCAATTGTCATGGCGGAGAAAAAAAGGAAAAAGAAGAACAAGGAAAAGCATTGGACTGAAGTCGGCGAGGTGTCTTGTGGATCACAAGACTAAATGAATGACAAAATATACATTAATCAATAACTCAAACTCTCATTACTTAATAAGATGATGAAATCTCACATGAACTATAACTGAATGAGCTCTATGCACAGTGTTTTTCAGCCAATGTTAACCTCCGGTGAGAGCTTTATGTGACTACTTTTAATTTCATAAGGTTCTACAGGTTTTACAGCATTGATGTTGTAATGTAATTCAAATATAATCAGCTAAATAGACTTAAGCATCCGTTTGGTTGTTAAAGTGTAAAAGGAGACGAATAAACGCAGGCGTCAAATTGCATTGACAATACTGGTAAAATGAATTTCCATATTTTTAAAGACATGCCGCGGAAAACTATTATTTAATGCAGTGCTTCTTGTTTGGTCTGATACACTTTATATCATCTCAGCCAAGTGGAGATCGCTGTTTTTTTTTAAAAGAACTCAGATCTTAAACGCAGAGATTTTCTATGCTGACTCAGGCTGAAATCTTATTCAAAAGACGGCATACACTGTAAGAAATGCAGATTTCCACACAATTCATTCATGCTGTCCCAACACAAATCGATTAAGTTAACTTAACACTAGCAAATTTATGTGGATTAAACATAAAAAAATTAAGTTGTCCCAATGAAATCTCAAGAATTGTTTCAGCTCATTTTAATTAAATAGTTTGAACAAGTAAAAAACTTTATTGTGAGTGTATATACAAGGAAGAAAAACGTTAAAAGGCAATGAATTCATGTGTATATTGAATTGTTATGTGTATTTATTTAACTGTATTGTGAGCTGAATGGCAGATGCTCTGAAAATAAAATATTATCTTACCTGCACTCGTTTGAAATGGACGTAAACTTTCCACGAAGTGAAAAAGACAAACAAAAAAAAGGTGTTTCGTTTGTGAACACAAGATGGCGCTAGATAGCTGTTTTTGCGTGTTGGTGTAAAATGAAGGGCTTAGTGGTGGCAAAGTGAAACAAGTTGCAACGATAAAATTATTTCAAATCAAAGCCTTTCCCCCCAAAAAAATTATTTAAATTTTTGATATTTATATATACATGGGTTTCCTCCGGGTGCTGCAGTTTCCCCCACAGTCCAAAGACATGTGGTACAGGTGAATTGGGTAAGCTATTGTCTGTAGTGTATGATTGTGAATGACTGTGTATGGATGTTTCCCAGATGGGTTGCAGCTGGAAGGGCATCCGCTGCGTAAAACATATGCTGGATCAGTTGGCGGTTCATTCCGCTGTGACGACCCCAGATTAATAAAGAGACTAAGCCGAAAAGAAAATGAATGAATACACACACACACACACACAAATATATATATATATATATATATATATATATATATATATATATATATATATATATATATATATATATATATATATATATATATATGTGAGGGGGGAAATAATCCGATATGTAATGCTAGCTAGTCATAAAGCTTGTCGAAATAGTGCCAATCTCTACAAAAGCATGTTGCTTGAGGACTATTCTCGATTTTACTCAACAGTGCTTAGAACAATGTACAAAGCTGAAGAATCTTGTTCTTCATCTTGCAAAACAGCTACGCCCAATTCATGTGATGTAGCATAACAGTAATTGTTGAAATTGATTCAATGTTTATTATTACGATTACATTCCTAACAGAGTGTGTCATATCACAGTAGTATATGCGTTATAATGTTTTTAATCACCTTCAGGTGGTACACAGATTAAATTACACCAATTACGATACTTGACCGTTGTTTTGCTACATAGTTTTAACTATGGTTATTTAACTTAAACTTTGGTAATTCATTAATACAGTAGATCTTGTGTACAGTATCTTCATTGGTATTGTCTTTTATGGTCAAATATTCAGGAGCCCTCCTTCTCATTGAAGCGACCTACTTAATATTCGAATTACAGGTCTTTACGATTGGAAGACTGTCCATAAACGTCAGAACGTTTGAATTACTATTCAGAAGCCATGCCTTCGAAAGGGAAATATGATACTGAGCAACGTCAGCACTTCATTATTATTCATGACGTAAGCCCCAAGTCGGTTTGTGTGCAGGTGAACTCTGGATTCTCGCCACCAAACAACAGAAATGCCTTGACAGGATATGAAATAAAGGAGAAATTACATGTTTGAACTGGCAGAAACGCCAGAAACCAAAACACGGTTCGTTACGCGAAATATTAATCGGAAATGGAAGAAAACCAACTTCATTATCGAACTGTTTCAAAGTAACCGACTCACCTGGAACTGCCGAGGCTACAGGTAAATAAACAATGACTGTTTTCACTTCGCATGTGTGTGTCTGTTTAACTGTAAACATGTAACAATGTAAAATACTGAGGCTTTGTATTTTTCATCATCTCCATTTCCTGCATTTCTTGACTAAGAGATGTTTTTAAGACCGGTCTTCCTGTTTTAGTCACGTTCTCGTAAGACAAAGAAGAAAATGATTTCTAAAATTAGCTGTAAGACTAAGTACCGAATAAAGTATAAAGTCTATCTTTTGTTAAATGACCCAGCAGTTAAGGAAGTTATGATACTTCCGTAAAAGTATGACCGTTTTAGACAGGCGCGCCATAAACCTCGATGACGTCATTGTGCAATAAACATCATCATGTTATGCACCTGTAATAAATGAAAAAATATGTACCTAGTAATTAATGAATACATACTATACACTGCATGCTACTTACTTTTTGTATGCCCAGTATGAACTGATAAACATGTTAAATTGCATTATGTGAAATATTGTCATATGCCTTTTTATGTTTTTAGGGCACACATAATGGTATTGTTTTAAAATTATGATTATTTTGGAGAATGTAGTATGTTATCTGGGTATTCATACAGAATATTTGCATACTGTGAATATGCTACTTCTGTTGCTGCAATAAAACTATGCTGGACTATCAGAAAAGACATGCAAATCTATGTTAATATTATAGTTCACTCACATATAAAAATTCCTGAGGGGGGTAAGAAAAACTTTAAAATAAAGAGATTTGAATAAAGAGAATCCTTAAATAAGCTAAAAGAAACCTTAATATCAAAACACAATACAACTTAAACTGATAGTTCACCCAAAATACAATTAACTCTCTCTAAACATGTTCCAAACGTGTTTGAGATTCTGTTAAACATAAAAGAAGATACTTTGAAGAATGTTGGAAACTGGTAGTCATTGAATACGTTTACATGGACATCAGTAATTGAATTATTTGCCTTAATCGGAATAAGACAATAATATGATTAAGGTGTTTACATGAGTTGCTTTTTGAATGTTCCTTTTATGAGCCCGTTATACATGTTATAGCAGATAATACGATTACCGTCCTTGTGTCATCGCGCTTACCACGTTTCCTCCGGAGTTTCATATAATTTCAAGTGTTTCATTTTTTATTTGTCGACATTAACTGCAGTTTGACACGTCCACTTTCATTCGGGAACATTTCAAGCATGCCCCCCTTGACAAACAATATATTGGATACGAGTATGAACTGCTGGAAGAGTGTTGTTTTATTGGAATTGATCCCGCATGCCGAATGGGTGAAAAAAACCCGCGGTATTTCGCGGTGTGTGTGTCTGTGGTGCTTTACTGACTCGGTAGGTGCAGAGAATAGTGTCACCAGCCGTGTGTGTATGGAATATCCTGTCGCAAAATGCGGTGAAAATCCTACACGACGGTAATAGTTTGATTGCAGTGTTTACATGTACTGCACTTCAATAATGCGACTAAAATCGGCATACTCCACACGTCATAATCTGATTTTTATTTATTTCGATTATGACCTTAATAGGATTAAATGAATCAAAAACCGTTGATTTTATGGTAGACTCTTAATCAGATTATTGTCTTCATCGTATTAAAATCAGATAATTGGTGTCCATGTAAACGCACTCATTGACTACCGTAGTATTTTTTCTTTACTAAGGATGTCAATGACTATTTTTCAAAATATCTTCTTATGTGTTCAATAAAAGAAATAAATTCATAAGGGTGAGTAAAAAATTAGCTTTAGTTTGCATTGGGTTTTGAAAGGGAGTACATTTTTGCTCTATTTATTTTCTTTTAGAAAACATCAATTTTCTTTTTTTCCAGGATTTATTTTCAGCATTTTACCCTATTCTCATTCCTTTTAAGTCAATTATGAAATCCAAAATGACCCTATTTGTTTTTTTTTGTTGTTTTTTTATATGAAACTACTAGTGTGTATACAGCTGCACAATATATCATTTGAACATCGATATCAAAATGTGTGCGTCACATAGTCACATTGCAAGATATGCAATGTTGAGTTGGGATTATGGATAGCCAGAAACAGGTCAAAACACACAAGATTTATGGAGATACTGCAGAATTGATCCATAATAAATGTATCATCTGCGTGTGTTTTTAAGGCCTGTGACTATGTTTGCATGTTAAGAACGGTTGAAGCATTTTAGTGAGGCATAAAAGTTTAATAAAGAGTAATTTTATTCAATACATTTTTTATGACAAATTATGTACCTGAATACTGTTACTCTCTCTCCCGAAAACCATAAAGCGTGGTTTATTTCGCTTTAACATTTGATCCATTGGGTTTATTTATGATACATAGTAGTTTGTTTATTAAATGCAGTGCTTCCCACACATAAACTTTACTTGGGTGGGCCGCCCAGGTATATTTGGTGACACTTTATTTTTTTATTATCATCCTTTTTTTCCCACTTTTTTTTTTTGTTTGTATCCGCCTAATAGCCAAACATCCGCAATCGATTAACCAGTGGAAAATCTCCTCTCGCCCTACACGTTTCCTACTTCTCTTTGTATGTGCGCAGTCAACTGTCAACACTCCCAAAGACAATCTCACATGCTCTGAAGAGACCCACAGAGACGCGCCTTTTTGAGACTTAAAAATGCGTCCGTCTGGGGTTTCTAAATCTCTTAAAATGTCAGAGAATCAGCTTTTGGTTTTGTTTTCTAAGCCGTCCTATGTGTTTTTGCATGACATTTTTATTTTAAGCTTGATTTACCTTCGCTTGGCTTCATAGCTGACAGCTTGTGCACAGTGGCAAGAGCAAGAGAAACACTATATAATTAATTATTTGATTTCAATGACTCCGATTTTTAAACTTCAATCCAATGAAAATGTACGCGCCCCCCGGTTTCACAAACAAGGTTTAAGGCTAGTCAAGATTAAATTGCATGTTTGTCTCAACTCAAAATAACTTACGGTGAGATGTCTTAAAATACGTCAATTTCATTTTTGAAATATGTCTCCAGGTGCACACCAGTAGTAAATTCTTATAAGGCCATTTTTATAAATAGCTTAATTTAACTAAAAAGGCCTAACTAAATAGGCCTATTCCTGGCTTAATCTAAGCCCTGTTTGTGAAACTGGGCCAGAGTATAATAAATAAAACTAATGTATTTCTCTACATTGATTTATCAACTTTCAATACTTTTTAAGACCCCATGGATACCCTGAATAATTACATATAAATATATTTACATTTCACTCTCATACAAATCATCCCAATCAATCTAAAGTAGTAACTTTGCAAATAGTGAAACTGGTGAAATTGCATATATATCTCAATATATATAGCAAAAGAAAAACGCAATGTCAAATTTTTCCAATATCAAGCAGCTCTAGTATCCTATCTACAGATGGCATCTTATATTAATTGTAAATGTCATTTTTAAAATATTCCATACTTTTTTTATGTTCTTTGACCCAACCAGAAACATCAAGCGTCCCAGAAAAGATGGCAGACGACAGAGTGGCCATCTTAACAGAAGATGAAGAGGAGCTGAAGAGGAAACACCTTGAGCGCTTTGACCGCCTGTCACTTGAGATTCAATCACCATCTCAACCACCTGAAAATGATGTACCAAATGATACAGCGCCCACCCCATCCCCTCAACACGACATGGGCTGCTGTGAACGGTTGTTCCTACGGGTCAACCGCCACCTCCTTGTGTCAAAAGTGTTTTATTTGTTCTTCTATGCCGCCTATGGTTCCCTTCATCCCCTTCTTGCTCTGTACTACAAGCAGCTGGGGATGAATCCAACTCAAAGTGGTCTCCTAGTGGGAATCCGTTATTTCATAGAGTTCTGTAGTGCCCCTTTTTGGGGCATTGTCGCAGATCGATTCAGGAAAGGAAAGGCAGTCTTGCTGTTCTCAATGTTATGCTGGATCCTCTTCAATGCTGGGATTGGCATCGTGAAGCCACCAATTATGGCATGTAAAGAGGAGAACATCCCGACAACAACAACCAAGGTACCAACTGTCCATCCTACCCCTTCTAATGAAACATACTTCCCCAATACTAGTTCAACAAGTCAAATGAGACGACGCAGGGATCTGATTGTACAGTACCCTTGGCAAACCATCCTTTCCTCCGTTGAGTCTTCAGGCTACATCTCTGAACATCGGATCAAACGGGATTCAAACTCGAGTTTTACCCCAGCACCTGAAGAACTGGCTAACATCACACAAACTAACCAAACCAGTTCAACCACACAACCCAAGCCAAGCACATCCATCTCAACATCAACCCCCAGCAGCACAAACACAACATCTAGCAGCACTACCAAGAGTACCACAACCAACCCAAACTTGCCACCCCCTGAGTATAACATGGACCAGGTTAACGCCATTTTTCTGCTGATTCTGCTCGTCATCATCATTGGCGAGTTTTTCAGTGCTCCAGCTATTACAATTGTAGATACGGTACGTAATGCTTTTTATTCAAAATTAGCTCAGGTATAGGGTTAATTTACACATAAGTTAAAATTCTGTTATTAGCTAAACTCACCCTTGTGTTTGGATTTAATCCCTTCTGACCTTTGTTCATATTCTGAACACAAACTCCAGAGTCCAGAAAAGGAGCCAAAAAACATTTTCACATTTATCATCATCACAGTTGCTGCTGTACCATGGCTGCTGCAGGAACATTGATATTACACATTGTATCATTGGAATATCATTGCACCTGCTGTAGCCATGGTATGGCAGCAAAGTTACTTGATTATTACACTGTAATAAGAGAACAGTTCCTCGCCATATCAATCTAGAAAATAACCTTAGTCTTAGTATATAACTACTAAAGAGTCAGATGTTAAATATAAAAATTGTTAAATTCTCAATCTCTGTCCCGGAGGTGTCCTGCAGATTTTAGCTCCAACCCCAATCAGACACACCTGGGCTACCAAATTAAGCTCTTACTGGGCTTACTAGAAACATCCTTGCAAGTGTGTTGAGGCAAGCTGGAGGTAAATACTGCAGGACACTGGACCTCCAGGACTGAGTTTGAGAGCCCCTTGTCTAATGGTGCACCCTGGTCTAATCTGTGCTCCTTATGAAGGGTAATATTAGCTATATGCACCAAAAACCATCTTTTGGTTTGAGTTACTGGCTTCATGAGGAAAAGCGAGATGGTGCCGCTTGAATCACACTGAACGCCTCTGTGCTTCTAAAAACGCAAGAGGCAATGATTTGGTATGGAAAAAAGCCCAACATAAAGCATGCAGGTCTCTGGGCACAGTCACTGAGTTCCCGTGAGCAGAAACTTGCAGTGCTTTGAGCTCTTCTGATTGGTCCAATGCTGTGGGACTGATAGTGATGAGCTGCACTGAGTGAGAAAGTTGAAGATCCTGGAGGTCTGGTGTCCTGCAGATTTTAGCTCCAACCCAATTCAGACACACCTGGGCTAGCTAATCAAGCTCTTACTAGGCTTTCTAGAAACATCCTTGCAGGTGTGTTGAGGCAAGTTGAAGCTAAATTCTGCAGGAGACCGGACCTCCAGGACTGAGTTTGAGAACCCCTGGTCTTATCTGTGCTCCCGCCAGACCCGGAGATTAGCTAAAAATTAACAAATCGTAAAACTCAACTCCTTAACTCTAATGGAGTGTTCCTTTTAAAACCTGTCCGTTATGAAACAGAAGTTAATATTGGTGTCCCTGGTGAAGTTTAAATGACAAATGAAAAACAAGACTTTATTAAATATTTGTGGGTCAATATATTTTCAAACCATGTTCATTTCTGTGCAGGATTTGTAGCATCGTAGCTAGTTACTTCAGGAACAAATCTTTACTCCAAGGGTTAGGGTTAGAGCTCCCTAGGGACATAAGGAATTAATCATGAAAAAAATCTGGTAACTTATCGTAAGAAATACTCTGTAGCTTTACCTTTTTAGCTTTTAAAATCAATAGAAACTCTGAAGTAGTCTAAAATGTTGGTTTAAATTGTTGTAGGTGACACTACACTACCTGGGTCCACACCGTGACCGCTATGGCCTGCAACGTATGTGGGGATCTCTAGGCTGGGGTCTTGCTATGCTCTGCATTGGCATCTGGATTGACCACACCAGCACCAACCTTATCATTGGCAACATGGAGTGCATTATGAAAAATTACAAGAACTACCACATTGCTTTCATTGTGTTTGGCGTATTAATGGTAGTCGCTCTGATCGTGGCAACTCAGTTTAAGTTTGATGTTCAGCACCATGGTACAAATGAAGGACAAGAGGTTGGTAGCCAACAGGAAAATGTCCGACCTAGAGGTTCCCCTGGAACAGGGAGCTCGGAGACCCCAACAATTGTCCAAGCTGAGGAATTTCACTTCTGGGACTTGATGCGACTGCTGTGCGGCGTACAGTACAGCACAGTGTTATTCGTGGCCTGGTTCATGGGCTTTGGCTATGGATTTGTTTTTACTTTCCTTTACTGGCATTTACAGGACCTGACAGGAACCACAACGCTGTTTGGTATTTGCTCTGTCCTCAGTCATGTGTCGGAGCTTGCTGCTTATTTCACCAGCCATAAATTCATTGAACTGGTGGGACACATCAGGTGAGGTTCCTGTGATTCCTTGTTGCTTTGAAAAGTGGTCTCAACCTTAATTCATTGTCATTAGGTGTATTTAACTTTATGCATCACTGCACAGACAAAATTGAAGCGGTGCATGCTGTTTAGAAATTTTGTCTGACTTGAGAAGGCACTAAAGCCATGTCACAGCTGGCTGAAATGAAACCGTACTTTCAGTGTGAGAGCATGTATCTCTTCACACCTGCAGGTGGCAGTATCTGTATTTTCATTCTCAAAGTTAAACCAGAACTAGATCTTCACACATTCAAACCATAAACAAATCAGCGTTTACATACCATTTTCACTACTACTTCTCACCACAGAGAGACTCGCTCATGCAAGATGTCTGATAATTTGATAATCCATTTTGGTTTGCAAATATTTAAGACATACAACGTAATGACACTTGTTCCTTCTTGACTTGCGTTCTTTGCTTGGTTTCTTCATTTCAGTTTTTGTTCCAATGGTCTGATTCATAGCTAAGCAGCCAATCCAACGTTTTCTTTCACTGATGGCCGACACCGATTCTACATACTGAATCAGGCAAACTTCCTCCAACATTAGGGCCAACAAGAGGCAACGTGTAACACACCAAAAAAACTAGCCTGACAAACTCTCACCAATGTGGCTGATGCTGCCCATTGGCCGATTGTCAGCTTGGTGTGTCTTGGCCCAAAGGACATGCTTACATTGAGCAACATTGCCTTGTACCAAATGTAAATGTACACGGGAATGTTTGACTTGTACTGCACATACAGTTAGGTCCATAAGTATTTAGACATTAACACAATTCTACCATTTTTGGCTTTATACACCAACACAATCCAATTGTTTTTCAGCCTAATGAAGGCTTGCTTGAGTGACAGCTCTTTGGATCTCATCTTGAGAGTTGACTAACAGATTCCAAATGCAAATAGCACACTTGAAACGAACTCTGGACCTTGTATCTGCTCATTGTAATTAGGATAATGAGGGAATAACACACAACTGGCCATGGAACAGCTTAGAAGCCAATTGTCCAATTACTTTTGGACCCTTAACAAGTGGGAGGCACATTTACAATCTGTTGTATTTCCTAAACCATTCACCTGATTTGGTAAATACCCTCAAATTAAAGCAGACAGTCTGCAGTTAAAGTACATCTTATTTGTTTTATTTCAGATCTATTGTGTTGGTGTATAGAGCAAAAATGTTAGAATTGTGTCGATTTCCAAATATTAATGGACCTAACTGTAACAGATTATTACAGAGACAGCTGTCAGATCTTCTAATGGGAGTACACCCTAAGGGCTTATTCCCACATGTCTTTGCTTCTAAAATGTGAGACACAACGTTTTGGTTTGGAAAAAAAGCACAGCATCAAAAATGAGGCTATCTGGACACAGCCACTCAGCACCTGTAAACAGAAACTTGCAACCCTTACTCCACCTCCGAGCTCTTCTGATTGGTCCACTGCTGTGGAACTGACAGTGATGAGCTACACTGAGTGTGAAAGTTGATGATCTTTTAAAGTGACAAGCTGCGTAGTGCTTCAAAGGAGATTGAAACATACTTCCTTGTGTTTATATTGAAAAATAACTAAAAAGTAGCGCACTAGAAAGGAAAAATACATTCTATGTGAACGGCCCCTAAGGCATAGACAACCCTTACATGGATAAAGCAATATTAAAATTCATTACAAAAATCATGACACGGTTGCATACTGGTTGCTGTCAGTATTGCCAATCCAAGCAAGCTAATGCATAAACATTCATATCTGTTGTTCTCATTTAGCTTATCAAGCTGTTAGCTTAGCCACATGCTAACATCAAATTCTATTGAAAAGAACTGTCAGCGTTCAGATTATCAGTGCTTTTGCTTTGGGATCAAACCATCATAATAGTAATAGTCATAATAAAAAGCATCTCACTGCACCTCGTGTCTCCAGCTCATTTGATCCTGGTCTTGAATCAGTGAGCCTTTGTGCGTAGCGCTGTTCTGCGACTCTGTAGGTCTGCGCTGGGATCAGTGAGCCATTGTTTGCTCGGAAGGCCTGGTTAAAGAGCACAAAGCCTTTTTCTGTGAGCAGTGGCCCAAGTCCACAATGCATTGCACAGCAGCTACAGTGTCCACTCTCTCTTTTTACAGAGAGAACATTCATGCTCTTATTTTTCTGTAAATACATAAAACCATTTGAATGATTGACAGATCAATATAAATTCATAAGCCACCCCCAACCTCCTTTCGAGTGATGTAATTTCTTGTAAAAGGCGGTTCAAAATCTATAGTTTCCCGTTCAGCATCATTCAATATTTTATAGACTCGCTTTCAGAGATAGCCTCAATAAACTGTAACAATTTTTAGGATAAGCTATGTGGTTAAATTTTAACTAAATTTATTATTGTTCAGCAAAGAAGAGGAGTCATCATGACTTAAATAAATCTTAATAAAGCATGTTTAAAAGAGTAATAAATGAGATTTAAATGAGATTCATTACAAAAAATCTGAAGAAAAAAGCTTTTGTTATGATTTTGCATGTGTTGCAATCATGAAAATGCATTTTTATTAATAAATAATAATAAGTTTATGCTTTCAAGTGCAACTGTCCTACATTTAAACTGGATACATGTTGTTGAGATGTTTTGTAATAACTATGTGTTAATTTTCTTCTCTGGCAGAGTATTGTATATTGGCCTGGCCTGTAACACAGCACGTTACCTCTACATCTCGTATCTGGAGAACGCCTGGACCGTCCTGCCCATGGAAGTACTTCAAGGTATGAACAACCTGTCATCAAGTTCTCATTGCTAGGAAGGGAGCAAATAAAATGTGGTAAATTCAGTCGTAAAAGACAAGAGATCAAGAAGTCAGTTTGACATCAGTTTCACCACCCTTTCCTTTGGCAAAATGATGAAGAATAAAAGAGTTAATGCTATTCAAGCATAGGAATGAAGGCCTGGATCAAGTCTGTTTACATTCAGGACAGACACTGTTTTGTTTGACTTCATCTGTTTAAAGAAAATCAGCAATGTCTGTTGCAGTTTAATATTAGCCACCTGTACTTTACTGTACCGGAATTTCCAGTTTAAACATATAATTTGTTTTCAGGACAGACTTGTAAATAAACTGAAGTATATAGATGCAGACTGGAGTTCATCTTTAGCTTATTAAACAATGTGTTTTATGTATCAGCACCAGACAAAGGAATCCATTTTTTGTATACATATATATATATATATATATATATATATATATATATATATATATATATATATATATATATATATATATATATATATACATATATATATACATATATACATACATATACAGTTAAAGTCAGAATTATTAAACCCCGTTTATTTTCAAGACACTTCTATACAGCTTAAAGTGACATTTAAAGGCTTAACTAGGTTAATTAGGTTAACTAGGCAGGTTAGGGTAATTAGGCAAGTTATTGTATAACGGTGGTTTGTTCTGTAGATTACTGGAAAAAAGTAGCTTAAAGGGGCTAATTATTTTGACCTTAAAATGGGTTTTAAAAAATTAAAAACTGCTTTTATTCTAGCCGAAATAAAACAAATAAGACTTTCTCAAGAAGAAAAATATTATCAGATATACTGTGAAAATTTCCCTGCTCAGTTAAACATCATTTGGGAAATATTTAAAAAAGAAAAAAAAAAATCAAAGGGGGGCTAATAATTCTGATTTCAAATGTATGTAATTTTTTTTGTTGTTTGTTTGTTTGTTTTTAACATCTTTACTAGTTTCCAGTTTTTCAGGCTTTTCTTAGTGTTCAAGTTCTGTTGTTTTATTTGGTTTGTTTTATTGTTGTTGGTTTCTTGTTTGTTTGTTGTTAATAACTTTGTTTTTTATACTGGTGTACTTGTGTTTCTAATAGTTTTATTTCCTTGGTTTTACTTTATTTTTTATTTTTCATCACTCAGATGCTGTTTGGGTTTGACAAAGCAATACAGCTGATTTATTTATCCTTTTGTTTATATCAGTATTAGAAACATTGTTAAATAAGACCACATAGATGAAAATAGTCAACACAATCTCACTGCAATTCATAACGTTTTAATTTAGAGACAAAGTTTTTTATTAATTTGTACAATATCATTCGTACATTTTACGATTTTATCATCCTCCAATGGGGGGTTGGGCTAGGGGTGGGGTTTGGGGAAATGCATCTTTAAAAAAAAAAAAAAAAACATTTTAAGAAAAATAATTTTATAAGAATTATTATTTTTTGACTCATATATATATATATATATATATATATATATATATATATATATATATATATATATATATATATATATATATATATATATAAAATTCATATATTTTTTTTCTTTTTTAAATATTTCCCAAATGATGTTTAACAAAGCAAAATATCTAGTCAAATATTATTTACTGGCACATCATGGCAAAGATAAAATAAATCAGTTATTAGAAATAAGTTATTAAAACTATTATGTTTAGAAATGTGTTGAAAAAACCTTCTCTCCATTAAACAGAAATTGGGGGAAAAAAATAAACAGGGAGGCTCATAATTCTGACTTCAACTGTATGTAAGTATGTATTATGTATATGTATATATATATATATATATATATATATATATATATATATATATATATATATATATATATATTTATATATATTTATATATATAGTTACGTCTCCTCATGAGCTCGGGCCAAAATAGTCGCAAATATCTTTGTCCTTTTAATAATGTATAAAACGTACTTTTCTAGTGTAATAATTATCACGAGCATGGAGTGATACATTTTCAAAAATAATATTAGTTTGTGTAATAACACACTGCATTGTGTACTTGTGCAGGCATAACGCATGCGTCAGTCTGGGCAGCATGTATCTCATATCTGAGCGCAGCTGTACCTCCTCCACTTCGGACATCGGCTCAGGGTATCCTGCAGGGGCTCCATCTGGGCCTGGGCAGAGGCTGCGGAGCGATGGTCGGCGGGATATTTGTTAATTACTTTGGTATTAATGCTAACTTTTCTTAAATGATTTTATTGCATTACTAATGCCAGCATGTACTCTGTATAAACTAGAGGATGTCTTATTTTTCCAGGCGTTGCTGAAACGTTCAGGGGAATTGGAATGGCCTCGCTTGTTATTTTACTCATCTTTTCATTTATTATGTACATCACTGGCCAGAATGAGAAGAAAGGTGAGCAACACATTTATTGTCACTCATTGGTTCATTTTCCATCGGCTTAGTCCCTTTGTTTATCAGGGGTTGCCACAGCAGAATGAACCGCCAACTTATCCACACTTATACACTATGGCCAATTTAGTTTATTAAATCCAGCCGGGGCTCAAACCAGCGACCTTCGACCCTTAAGGCGACAGTGCTAACCACCGAGCCACCGTGCTGCCCACATTCATATTCATAGATTATTATTCTTCAGTAACATCTGATTTTATTTGAAGTTGTCATTTCAGATCATTAGTATTTTGTGGCCTTGAACATCTAATACACATGTACATGAGAAAACACTGTTGATGTGCAAATGAACAGCCAAAATGCTTGCGTTTTCAGTTTTTAATGTTGTGTAAACAGCCCTCAGTTTTTTTTAATGACACCTGAGCTTTCTGTCCATTATCTAGGTCAGTGTTTCTCAACCACATTCTTGCAAGACCACCAGCACTACATGATTTGGATGTCTCCTTTATCTGTCACATCCATTACAGGTCATTCAGTCTCTGCTAGTAAGCTGATGATCTGAATCAGGTGTTAAATTAAGGAGACATGGAATATGTGCAGGGCTGGTGTTCCTCTAGAAACGTGGTTGAGAAACACTGGTCTACAGTAGGTAAACATTCCTCGAAAAGCTTAAAAAGATGTCATTATAAAGTGAGAAAACTTCATTAAAAATATCTTTATTAATATTTTGAAAATCTCATGGCTTTGGAAGGACCGTTTTCATTTTAGGCTAACTATCTCTTTTGAAAAATATTGAACAAGTGTGCTTTCAGTTGATCCTTTTAACCCCATACTTTAAAAAGCCTAAAAAGATGTCACAAAATAAGGTTTAAAGATCTCGTTGCTTTTTGGAAGGACAATATTCATTTTAGACAAACTATCTCTTTATTTATTTCAAGTTTTTATTGCAAATAGATGCACAACATTAGTAGACATTTGTCACTTTTCCAGCTTTTCCAGTTTAAATTTGCTAATCAGGGATAAAAGAGGAAACACACATGACTGTAACAGAATGACATGTATCCCTCATTTATACCAAAGCTATTTACAGAAGAAATGGGGTGTGGAAGCGATATTTACAGTCAAAATAAATCTTTTTTAGTTTTATAGCAAACAGAAATTTGGTTGAATGGGAGTAACATACTCAGTTCATTTGGACCAAAAGTCAACAAATTGTATCTTTTTGGTTATGCCCACAGTATGACATTTTCTCCATAATGATTATGTTTTTCAAAATGTCAATCCAAACCTGCATTTGTGGAGAATTAGGTTTATACCAGCAACTAGTAATAGCTTTATTTTAATTGAAGCATGTTTAACAGAGCAAGGAATTTTTCACAGTATTTCCTATAATATTTTTTCTTATTTGTTATATTTCGACTACAATATTAGCAGTTTTATTTTTATTTTATTTAAACCATTTTAAGGTCAGTTTTGTTTGATTGTCTACAGAACAAACCACTGTAACTTGCCTAATTAACCTAGTTTAGGCTTTAAATGTCACTTTAAGCTGAATACTAGTATCTTGAAAAATATCTTGTAAAATATAATTTACTGTCATCATGGCAAAGATAAAAGAAGTCAGTTATTAGAAATTAGTCATTACAAATATTATGTTTATAAATGTGTTCCAGTTAAACAGAAATCAGGGAAAAAATATACAGGGGGGCTAATAATTCTGACTTCAACTGTATATTTGTTATCTATCTATATAGCTATCTCTTTAAAAAATGTTGAATGTGTGCTTCCATTTTATATTTTGAACCCTACAGAAGACAAGATGCTAGCAGAAAACATCCCTATCCCGTCCAGCCCTGTTCCCATCGCGACCATCGACCTGGTTCAGAACACAGCGGACGTGGCGACACCCGCTCGACCCGAACCCAAACTACCAGCCCGCAAAACTCAACACCAGGAGGAGCAGGAGGATCTGAATAAACCTGCCTGGGTCCCGTCCGGCTCTCCATGGGTTTCAGTTGCTCTCCTGGTTTACCAGATCAGAGAGATGGTGCTTTTGGCAAAAGCACAGCCCACTGTTGAGGTCCAGCCACTGCAGGTACAACAGAGCATGACAATCACTTATACGAATATCAGTTCAAAAAATGATTCATGGTTTCTCTTTTTCATGCATTCCATGGCAGAAAGGTGAGAATGCATAGATTTAGTTACATTGTTTTAACGAGTATTCCAACTCCAGGGTGTCCGTGAGGTTTAAAAACTAAATTTTAGGCCTTAAAATGTAGGCATGGGCCAGTAGAAGATTCTGACGGTATAACCTTGGATAAAAATATCACGGTTTCACAATATCACGGTATTGTAATTACTGCCCTAAAATATATTCTTTTTAAATGTCTGGATAAAAAACAAAACCTTTTTTTCCCCTTTGAAAACAATATATTTTATTTTTTAAAGAATAAATATGAAGTTTATTTTTGAAACTGTAAATATGTCAAGTTGAATAATTCAAATGAATCATTGACTTCTGCTGTCTTCATAAGTTTCAAAAACACTGATTTCTGTCCAATTTAAAATGGCATCTTTGGGGTTTTTTTCTGCTGGAGATACTGTTGTCCTAAAAAAGCAAACAAAAAAAGTAAATAAAAAATCTTACACATACCTTAGAAATGGTATTACAGAAAATTTTGGCGGTTTTAAAACCTTGACTTTTCCAAATTGCGGTATATCTTGAAAACGGTTATCGTCCGATGCCTATTAAAAAGTCTTACAGTTACAGAAATATTGTGTTGTAGGTCCTAAATCATTTTAAACAGGTCTTAAAATGCCTGTATTCATGTAAAGGCCAGTTCACACCGGGACTCTTTTTGCTCACATTTTTTGTGGACGTTTAATGCTTCATGACTAAACAAAGGGTGCCAATGTGATCGTGCACACCAACACGCAAAACGGCAGGCATAAAAGCGTCATTTTTAAAGAAACACTTCATGCTTGTTTTTATTTGTTTGTTTGTTTTGACACGCCACATCAAAAACTTTACCACCAATCAGATTGGCACTTTTGTTCACGTGCTCGAAGCTGCTGAAGTTACAGTAAACACCACTTGAAGGCGCTTAAGTGGAAAACAGTCGAAGTGATCCTAGTTTCATTTTCATTCAATGAAGAAGGTGATGGTTGCTTGATTGGATATGGTTGCGGCCGGAAGTTAACGAGAATTATTATATTATTTATTCAATTTCCCATTTTTTGTATTTAATTAACGTCTACACTCACCCCAATCGTCACAGTCAAGTAAAAACAGTAGTTGTACCGATTATTATTTATGCTATCAATTAAATTACCCAATAAACTGTATTTTTAACGTAACCCCTAAACCCATAAACGTGAGCGAAAAGCATCCTGGTGAGATCCAAATCAAACCAGCACTCATCCAGTCACCATCATTCCATCTCAATAGAACTTTTAAAAGTTCATGTGTTTAACACCAACATGATTTAATTGTCTTCCTTACAATAGGATTTGTTTAAAAGTTCATGATGTATTCATGGTGGAGACACTGGCCTGGACAGACTGTTGTGCATACATCTCGTTTAGTACAGTTTTTAAAAGTTGTCTATTTTTGTTTACAACTAGACTTTGCTTGTTTTGACACATAATTTAAAATATGTGGTTAAGAAATAACTATATTTTTTGATGACGCAAGTAAAAATCCATAGTGTTTAGCCCTGTATAAATCTAAAATTTCATTCATAATGGTCTTAAAGTCTTAAATTTGACCAGCTGACCTCCTGATTTTTGTTTAGCAATTTACAACCTCATATAATATCAAGTACGACTTTTTGGGTCTCATCAAGGCTCCATTTATTTGATCCAAATCAGCAATATTGTGATATTATATGAAATATTTTTGTGTTATTTATTTTTGGTGATGCAAAGCACATTTAATTTGCTCTTGAAAAGGTAAAATAACTGTAAAATAAAAATCTATTAAATAATCATTAATAACTAAACTAAAATAAAAACAATTTGCACAAAAACCCAAAATACGCAAGAGAGAATATTTTATTTTAGTTTTTTGTACAGACATTGTCTCAATTTATTTATTTCTGTCTTTGCTTTGGGTTTTTTATTTAATAGGGATAATGAGGGAAAGAAATACATTTAATAAATGTATAATGTATAATTTAAAAAGTAATAAATGTATTAAAAATAATATAAAATGTCTTCAATCAAACGTTTACACAAACTTTCTGAACTAGAAACCAGTTGTCAACTGAATTACTCAGCATCTGGAAGATCTAAAATCTGCAAACATTGTCACGTTACTGAGATGCTAATTAAATGTGCTAACCTGATTATTCTTCTAACCAGGATACAGATGAGGTCCGCTCGGACTCTCAAGAAGACCAATCACCTCCCGTCTTTAGCGACACCATGCAGAGTGAAAACACTCCCAGTGGCCTTCAGGACCACCCCGGCTCACCCACTGCACAACTGAACGTCCCAACACGGGAAACACAGCCTCCATCACAACCTATCAGCTGACACCAAAAACAAAACTGACCCGGTAACCACCGACTGCATTTTATCTAGACTTTTTACAAATCTACATTGGAAAAACACAGGAACGGGAAACTTTTTAATGGCCTTTGTAGGATTTTTAACTTATTTCCAGGTGTTTTGCACACAAAAAAATATTATAATAAAGCCTGGTGGGTTTTAAAGTGTAATGTGTGGCTGTTTTTACTTGCGTCCACCTCTAGAGGGCAGCAGAGACAAACACATCCTATAATAAGGAGAAATTGTTCTCTTTGTGAAAATCTAAATTTAGGAAGAGTTAAATAGGTGAAACCTTGTTATTATTTACACTTGCCTAACATCTTCGTCATTGTAAATTACATGGATTTTGCTTTCACACTTTTACCTTTGACTTGTAGTGTAGGTGTGAACGATTTTAAAAGGGGATTTTCTTTTATTGAGATTAAAGAAACTAGCATTAGATTAGATCACATTTTAATTATCAGAGGTCAGTTATGTCCTGTTATCAAGCAAAGCAGACCATACAGCTCTGCTTGTTGTATATACAGAGGTTTCCTGGTAATAAGATCAGATCAGAGTTGTTTGTCTACTATGTGCGAGAATTATTATTATGATTATCATTCCCAGAATTCATCTCTTTCAGTGGAATCAAACACCTTATTTGCAGCGCACACCCACTCACAGCACAGATTTCATCTCCGGTGGGATTAGCTGTCACTAGCGCAATATGCCCTCAGACGACGCTCTGCCAAGTGTCGGAAATCAGCTCAATGCAACTTATAATATCAGGATGTTTGAGCGAGACTAAAACGTAAAGATGTTTGACAACAAAATGCTTGTTTGCTTCTGAGCAGTTCGGTTTTGGTGATTTTAATTCATTGGTTCTTTTTGCTCTTGCTCATTTTTTTAACACTGTTTTTTGATTGTTTTGCTTTTTTTGTTCCTTTTTATTTATTTTCTTTCTGTTTCTTTATTTTGTTTGTTTTTGTCATTTATTCAGTTTTGTTTAATGTTTGTTTATTTTGAGGGGTATTTTGAAGGTTTTATTTATTTATTTATTTTACTTTGTTTAATTTTGGTGTTTTTATTTATGATTTGATAGTCATTGTCTGTTTTTTACTTTTTTATTCTTTTTTTATTAGTTTTTGTTTCATGTTTGTTTTTGTTCATCTTTCTATCAGTTTTTCCTAAATGTTTATTTGTTTTACAGGGCTTTTCGGTCAGCTTAGTTTCATGTATTTTTGTTTCATGTTGCATTTTGTTTGTTTATGTTTTGTCTCTCTTGTACAGTTTTGTTGTATTTTTTTGTTTTATTTACTTTTTTGCCTTTTTTGTTTAGTTTGTTTTTGGTTAGGAGGTCTTTTTTTGTTAATTTTCCTATTTACTGTTTTTAGTTCATTCATTCATTCATTCATTCATTCAATTTCTTTTTGGCTTAGTCCCTTTATTCATCAGGGGTCGCCAGAGCGGAATGAACCACCAACTTTTCCAGCATATATTTTACACAGAGGATGCCCTTCCAGCTGCAACCCAGTACTGGGAAACACACATACATTACTGACAATTTAGCTTGCCCAATTCACCTATAGCGCATGTCTTTGGACAATGGTGGAAACCGGAGAACCTGAAGAAAATGGGGAGAACATGCAAACTCCACACAGACAGCACCTCTCACTGCGCCACTGCATATATACTTTAAAGGAGAGAAGATTTTTTCAACACATTTCTAAACATAATAACTGATTTATTTTATCTTTGTCATGATGACAGTAAAGAATATTTGACTAGATATTTTTCAAGACACTTCTATACAGCTTAAAGTGACATTTAAAGGCTTAACTAGGTTAATTAGGTTAACTAGGCAGGTTAGGGTAATCAGTTAAGTTATTGTATAACGATGGTTTGTTCTGTAGACTATATATAGTTTATAGGGGCTAATAATTTTGACCTTAAAATGTTATTTAAAAAATTATTTTTAAAAAACAGTTGTTTTTTTTCAAGCCGAAAAAAATATTGTAGGAACTGTGAAAATTTCCTTGCTCTGTTAAACATCATTTGGGAAATATTTAAGGGAAAAAAATTCAAAAAAAAAAAGGGGGGGGGGGTGCTAATAATTCTGACTTCAACTGTATATATATATATATATATATATATATATATATATATATATATATATATATATATATATATATATATATATTACTATTAATATTAATAATATAATATATTCATACTGCTTGGTTTTGTGAATAGATTTCTTGTATTTTTGCTCTTCCCGGTCATGTAATTTCTGGAATATCCTGTTCCAGACATTTTTTGTTATTTTGTCCTAGTCATAGAATATCAGAGATTTTTGTTTGTCACTTTAAATATTAGTTTCCTTTTCTAGAAATATCATTTTTCAAAACCATGTTTTACTTTGTATTTTTTAATGCTTTGTTTTTGTTTTTAATGTTTTGTTTTTGTCGTACAGTTTTGTTCTTTGTTTGGTTTATTTTTCACGTTTTTGTCTTTTGTTTTGTTCAGTTTGTTTTTGGGTAGGAAGTCTCAAGGTTGCCATTGGAATTTCTGGACTATCATGGCATTTTAAAAGATCTGTTTTATACATTGATATCAGGATTTTTTAAAATTTTGTCCAAGTTATGTGATATCAGAGATTTTTGTTTGTTTCTTTAAATATTAGTGTCCATTTGTCTAAATGTATTTATTCAAAACCATGTTTCTTATCCTATTCATTCATGCCTGTAGTTAGGGTTAGGCTATTTTTAGCTCCCTTTTATCAACTGGCAGTCACTGAAGTCAAATGCAGAATTATAAGGCTTACATGTCAGGATAATATAAAAGTTAAGGGGCTTTGGATTCAAAATGACCATTTCAAAGATTGGGTGTTAAAATATGACAGAAAAACAAAATGTAAAACTACTATCAAGCTATCAAATATGGGAGAGGGAGCACTTTGCAGTCACGCAAAGAGTAAGTACTTGAGATTTTGTTTTCCAAAATCTGAGTTAAATGATTCATTGTTGTTCTCATAGTGGCTATTGTAATGCTGCAAAATGATATCCAATACAATTTTAATATTATAATTCAGCAGCCTGTTTTATTATTCATTATAGGTCATGGAAATTCAGCTTTTAGTCAGTGTGCGTCAGGGAATTTGATATGGGGTTTAGAGTGCGGGAACTATAAAAAATACTGGGTTCCACACAATAACTTCATGTTGTCCCAACACAAATCGTTTAAGTTAGTTGTTTTTACAAATTTATGACGATTGAACATGAAACAATTAAGTTGTCCCCCAAAAAACTCAAAAAGCCCATTTTAAATAAGGAGTTTGAACAAGCATCAGCACTTTTTGAGTTCTGGTTCTCTTGTTTTTGCCATGTTTTTATACAAACAGTATATTAAAAATATCATTCATGCCTACAATAGCATTGCAATTGCATTAATTCTGGAAACCAGGCAGAAAATTGCCACAAATTGTCTTGAAAAGTTGTGTCTCGGTGGGAATCTGTAGCAGTATGATGTGCATGGAGTGAATGTGACAGACGTCAGGTAGGTTTCGGTAGGGTCTGGAAGGGTTGAGTCATTAGCGGAAGAGACTGCAGGTGACTGACATATACTGATGCAGACATCCAGCTCTGCCTGACTCGCATAACTAAAACAGGGGTGCTTCTCTGCTTGGGACTACCTGCTTTATGTTTTCTTTTGCTTGTATGTTTGTTTTCATATTCGGTTTGTTGTCTGTTTTGTGTTTTGTTCAGTGAGGTGTTTTTGTTTTTAGTTGATTTTTGTATTCAGGTCATGTTTCTTTTTTATGTTTGTTTTGTCTTACATTTGTTTAGTACAATACTCTTTCTTGTTTTTATGTTGGCTTGTTTCATGTTGGATTGTTTTACAGTTTGTTTTGTTTTGATGCATGTTGACTTTCTCCTGTTTGCTCCTGTTTGCTTCTACCTTATTTTGTTTAGTTTGTTTTTTAGTTGTGAATAATGTTTATCAGATCACCTTTTCCTTCCAAACTTCAATGCATTTTAACACCGTTTTCTCCAAAGTTAAATCTTCAGGTTTCTAACCCCCATCCAAAACTGCTGATCCAGAGAATAGTCTGGCTTTCTGAGCGAATATTTCAGCGGCCTTCAAACACAGTGTGGGCCGCTACCGCCTGCTCACAAATTCCTCAAGCCAACATCCAGCCCAAGCTAAGGGTTATTGGGGAAAAGCATAATGTCCTGTCTAAGAGGTTGCTGAATGGCTGTTCTGACCTCCAAATAGATCCCAATCAGATGCCAAAAGTGAACAACAAAAGGTATTAATAATATACTGTACTGTTATACTGTAAGAAATCATGATGGTAATGTTTTGTCCATGCATAAATTGCCCTCTCCACTTTGAAAATAGGTTCATTTTACAGCTCCCCTAGCGATAAATATTTGAGTTTAGCATTTTTAAAGCCAATCAGCCGTTCTCTGGGTCTGATGGGAGCCCTTTAGATTAGCAAAGATCAAATACTATATAAAATCATGATGGTGATGTTTTGTCCATGCCTGAATTGTCCTCGCTATTTATTTATTTTTATTTTTTTAAATAGGCTTACTTTACAGCTCCCCTGGAGATAAATATATTTCTTTTACCATTTTAAACCCATTCAGCCCATCTCTGGGTCTGATAGGAGCCCTTCTAGCTTAGCATAGATCAAATACTATAGAAAATCATGATGGTAATGTTTTGTCCATGCCAAAATTGTCTTCGCCACGTATTTTTTAAAATAGGCTCATTTTACAGCTCCCCTAAAGAAAAATATTTGAGTTTTACCATTTTAAACCCATTCAGCCGATCACTGGGTCTAATCAGAGCACTTTAGCTTAGCTTAGCATAGATCAAATACTGTAAAGAAAATTATAAGGGTAATGTTTTGTCCTTGCCTAAATGGTCATCTCCACCTTTTTTAGAAAATAGGCTCATTTTACAGCTCCCCTAGAGATAAATATTTGAGTTTTACCATTTTTAAACCCGTTCAGCCGATCTTTGGGTCTGATGGGAGCACTTTAGCTTAGCTTAGCATAGATCAAATACTATAGAAAATCATGATGGTAATGTTGTGTCCATGCCTAAATTGTCCTCACCACAATTTAAAAAAAATAGACTCATTTTACAGCTCCCCTAGAGATAAATATTTAAGTTTTACCATTTTTTAATCCAATCAGCCGATCTCTGGGTCTGATGGGAGAACTTTAGCTTAGCTTAGCATCGATCAAGTACTATAAAAAAATTATGATGGTAATGTTTGTCCTTGCCTTTATGGTTCTCTCCACCTTTTTTAAAAATAGGCTCATTTTACAGCTCCTCTAGAGATAAATATTTCAGTTTTACTGTCTGATGGGAGCACTTTTATCTTAGCTTAGCATAGATCATTGAATCAGATTAGACTGTTAGCATCTATATACTAAAACCAATGGAAAATTAAAAGTTGCTATTTTCTAGGCCCTGCTATTTTTCTTCTATAAAGAAACTTTGCTGCTGTACCATGCCTGTAGCAGGGACGATGATATTACGCAGCACCAGAAAATAGTCCCCAACTAGACATATTCTTCTATAATGAAAAACTATAATGTTGGTTATATTGACTGATTTTCAGGCACTGCATATTATCATTGTGCCTGCTGCAACCATACGGCAACAAAGTTCCTTAATTTTTACGTAGAAATGAGAGTATAGTTCCTAGTTATACTGACCTATAAACTAGGAACTTTCATTTTCCATCAGTCTTAGTTTACAATGCAGCTACATAATAGTCAATCTTTCAATATAAAAATGATAGAAACTCTGTGGTAATTTTTGAGAGAAATGCTAATGGTCTAATCCGATTCAGTGATTTATGCTAAGCTAGGCTAAAAAGGCTTTTGCCAAATTCGGAGATCAACTGAATGGATTCAAAAATGGTAAAACTCTACTGTTTTTTAAGTATAGTGTTCCTTTAACATGTGGATACCAAGTAAATTAACTAATGTCTTAACATGATACACTTACAGGAAATGCACTAAGTAAGATGTCATATAAACAAACACTGATTTATAAGAAACTGCTAATTTGTTATGCAGACTGAGCAAGAACACTGAGTCATGCTCATTGGTGTATGAAAGAGAAGTAGATCTGGACTGCAGATACTTGAATCATTTGTTGTTGTAGCTGTTGTTGTTGGTTTTTTCGCTGTTGAGATGCATTTTGCTGTTTTTGCGGGTTGTGGTTGATGTTCAGACGACACCAGATTCAGGAAAAGGTTTCTGCAGATGCTCACCAAGGTTTCGCCTTGCTCCGAGTCACTGAGTGTTGAATTTCCGTCTTACAATTATCATTAATGGAGTTATGGTTTTCCTCTAGTGAGGTGGGAGGAGTCGTGGGTGGGGTTGTTTCCTCACGGGCCTCATTTTTCAAATCTGAGGTCCCGAACATCAAAGGCTCCTCGCTGATAATCACCACGCCTGATGTGTTTACTGCATTTCAAAGCGGCGATTGAGTTTATTATCTTCAATTATGCCGCTCTCATCTAATGAGTCCTTTTGTTTTGTCAGATCTCAGAATTTCCATTGTTCCTTATAGCTTTGTTCATGAAGAAATGTCACATTATTCACGTCGCACGCAGGAGGCTTTCATGTGGAGATAAAACCTTTGAAATGTCACAAGTGTGGCAGGTGAAAGGGTCCCGATCTTTTCCAAGTCATTAATTCACTTCGTTAGTCTTGAGAGAGCTTCGGAGGTGACATAAACGGTTTCTTGTGCCTTTATACGCTGATGTTTGTTGTAGTAGAAGCTTTAATTTCATATTTAAACATCAATCAATTTTTATTATTGATGATAATCTGTGAACAGCTTGTAAATAAACCTGTCTATGAAAGCATGTAGAGTGATTTATATAACTAATCATGAAGGCTGTGAGTTGCTATGTTTGTGCAAACAGCCATATCACAATGATCAAATGCTTTCTTCACTACTGTTTTCTCACTGCCGCCATTTTGTTATTGGGAGAAACGAGCTCGGCACACATTCAGTGTGGATCATGAATGTAACAGCACATTTATGTCCATTTGCTAAGTATTTTAAATGCTTTTTAGTAAAAATAATTGTCCCAGTTTCTTAGTTTTTAATTTCATTAGCACATTTCTTTCATCATGTGAAGTCTTTTTAGCATGTTGCTACTTGTCTGCTAAGTGTTTTGAGTGTTTTTAACACCTTGGAATGCATTTGTTATTATTTTAGTTCTTTAACATCGATATGCATTGTCTAAACAGTTTTGAATGATTTAAGCACATCCCTATGCAGTTTCTAAGCTGTTTTGGGTGTTTTTAGTACATCGCTATGCAGTTGCTAAGCTGTTTTGAGTGTTTTAGCACATCACTATGCAGTTGATTTCTGAGTGTTTTATCAAATCACAAAGCAGTTGCTAAGATGGTGTTTTTAGCAAATCGCTATGCAGTTGCTAAGTTGTTCTGAGTGTTTTTAGAACATCACTATACAATTGCTAACATGTTTTGAGTGTTTTAGCACATAACTATACAGTTTCTAAGCTGTTTTGAGTGTTTTTAGCACATCTCTATACAGTTTCTAAGCTGTTTTGAGTGTTTTTAGTACATCACTATGCAGTTGCTAAGCTGTTTTTAGCACATCGCTATGCAGTTGCTAAGCTGTTTTGAGTGTTTTTAGCACATCGCTATGCATTTGCTACTTTTTTTAGTTCTTCAACATATCAATATGAAGTTTCTAAACAGTTTTGAATGATTTAAGCACACCGCTATGCAGTTTCTAAGCTGTTTTGAGTGTTTTAGCACATCACTATGCAGTTGATTATTGAGTGTTTTAGCAAATCACAAAGCAGTTGCTAAGCTGGTGTTTTTAGCACATTGCTATGCAGTTGCTAAGTTGTTCTGAGTGTTTTTAGAACATCCCTATATAATTGCTAACATATTTTGAGTGTTTTTAGCACATCGCCAAACAGTTGCTCACTCTTCTGAGTGTTTTAGCACATAACTATACAGTTGCTAAGCTGTTTTGAGTGTTTTTAGTACATCGCTATGCAGTTGCTAAGCTGTTTTTAGTGTTTTTTGCACATTGCTATGCAGTTTAAGCTGTTTTGAGTGTTTTAGCACATCACTATGCAGTTGATTTCTGAGTGTTTTATCAAATCACAAAGCAGTTGCTAAGATGGTGTTTTTAGCAAATCGCTATGCAGTTGCTAAGTTGTTCTGAGTGTTTTTAGAACATCACTAAACAATTGCTGACATGTTTTGAGTGTTTTAGCACATAACTATACAGTTTCTAAGCTGTTTTGAGTGTTTTTAGCACATCTCTATGCAGTTGCTAAGCTGTTTTGAGTGTTTTAGCACATCACTATGCAGTTGATTACTGAGTGTTTTATCAAATCACAAAGCAGTTGCTAAGCTGGTGTTTTTAGCACATTGCTATGCAGTTGCTAAGTTGTTCTGAGTGTTTTTAGAACATCACTAAACAATTGCTAACATGTTTTGAGTGTTTCAGCACATAACTATACAGTTGCTAAGCTGTTTTGAGTGTTTTTAGTACATCACTATGCAGTTGCTAAGCTGTTTTTAGCACATCGCTATGCAGTTGCTAAGCTGTTTTGAGTGTTTTTAGCACATCGCTATGCATTTGCTACTTTTTTTAGTTCTTCAACATATCAATATGAATTTTCTAAACAGTTTTGAATGATTTAAGCACACCGCTATGCAGTTTCTAAGCTGTTTTGAGTGTTTTAGCACATCACTATGCAGTTGATTATTGAGTGTTTTAGCAAATCACAAAGCAGTTGCTAAGCTGGTGTTTTTAGCACATTGCTATGCAGTTGCTAAGTTGTTCTGAGTGTTTTTAGAACATCCCTATATAATTGCTAACATATTTTGAGTGTTTTTAGCACATCGCCAAACAGTTGCTCACTCTTCTGAGTGTTTTAGCACATAACTATACAGTTGCTAAGCTGTTTTGAGTGTTTTTAGTACATCGCTATGCAGTTGCTAAGCTGTTTTTAGTGTTTTTCGCACATTGCTATGCAGTTTAAGCTGTTTTGAGTGTTTTAGCACATAACTATACAGTTGCTAAGCTGTTTTGAGTGTTTTTAGTACATCGCTATGCAGTTGCTAAGCTGGTGTTTTTAGTACATTGCTATGCAGTTGCTAAGTTGCTCTGAGTGTTTTTAGAAGATCACTATACAATTGCTAACATGTTTTGAGTGTTTTAGAACATCGCTAAACAGTTGCTCACTGTTCTGAGTGTTTTAGCACATAACTATACAGTTGCTAAGCTGTTTTGAGTGTTTTTAGTACATCGCTATGCAGTTGCTAAGCTGTTTTTAGTGTTTTTCGCACATTGCTATGCAGTTTAAGCTGTTTTGAGTGTTTTAGCACATCACTATGCAGTTGATTACTGAGTGTTTTATCAAATCACAAAGCAGTTGCTAAGCTTGTGTTTTTAGCACATTGCGCAGTTGCTAAGTTGTTCTGAGTGTTTTTAGAACATCACTAAACAATTGCTGACATGTTTTGAGTGTTTCAGCACATAACTATACAGTTGCTTAGCTGTTTTGAGTGTTTTAGCACATCGCTATGCAGTTGCTAAGCTGTTTTGAGTGTTTTAGCACATCGCTAGGCAGTTGCTAAAGTGTTTTGAGTGTTTTTAGCACATAGCTATGCATTTGCTACTTTTTCTAGTTCTTCAACCTATCAATATGCATTTGCTAAACAGTTTTGAATGATTTAATCACATCGCTATGCAGTTTCTAAGCTTTTTTGAGAGTTTTTAGCAAATCGCTATGCAGTTGCTAAGCTGGTGTTTTTAGCACATTGCTATGCTGTTGCTAAGCTGTTCTGAGTGTGTTTAGCACATTACTATACAGTTGCTAAGATGTTTAGTGTTTTTAGCACATAACTATACAGTTGCTCACTATTCGGAGTGTTTTTAGCACATCGCTATGCGGTTGCTAAGCTGTTCTGAGTGTGTTTTAGGACATCACTATGCAGTTGTTAAACTGTTTAGGTCATTTTTAGCACATTGCCTGTACCATGGAGTCAGATTAGCTGGAACTTAACTAGCTAGCCAGCTATTCTGGCTTCGTGGTACAGGCCCCTGATCTGAGTGATCTGAGCACGTTGCAGTTGCTAAGCGGGTCTGGGTGTTTTTAGCACATTATTATGTGGTTGCAAAACTTTAAAGTTGCTAGGATATTGTTGAGTAGTTAATAACCCAAGCTTTTTCATTATTGTTATGGCTCCGGTGTGATGGCTTAGTTTAACACCTAGCATCAGCATTACATAAACCCTTGCTACAGTGAGTGATTTAGTGAGATGTATCACATTTGGTGGGCATTGTTGTGGCGTTGAAGGTTCAAAAGAGGGTGAAGTGTCTGTCACTGTCGCCCACATGCTCTCTGTCGTCGGCTGCTGAAGGTCAGTGAAGGTGTTCTGCCATTGTGCTAGTCATAAGGACACTAATATGCTAGCAAATATGAGTGTGTGTATGTGTATGTTTGACATTGGCGCGTCTGCATGTAAATTTCTGTCATCTAATCTGTAGTTAAAGCTCCAGCCAATAATCCATTTCACACTCTGGGTTATTTTGTGGCATCCACAGTCTTAAAAGACGCCAACGGCACGCCACCTAATCCTGCCAAATAAAGGCTCGGTGTGAGGATCCACGCACTGCACAAACACTGACATCGCCATGCTAATCTGACACACGTCACTGCTGCTGTTGGTGGAGCTTTGTTCATCCCAGCTCAAGGATATCATCTTACAGTTCATGAAGCACCATAAACGGGTCAAAACCGGATTGTAGATTGTGTAGCTTTGTTTGTGCTGAGGTTACTTGTTGAATGTATCACCTATAGTGTTGACTTTAAAGGGCAAATAACATTTGAACTAATCTACATTATATTAATTATTACATTTTATTATTATTATTTTATCATAACTACAATAAAAACAACTTTCATTTCACTATTTCAAATTTAAAAAGTTCTGTATTATTAAAATCTGAATTATCCTATTTCCTATTTCAGTATTAACTAAACGAAAAAAATCAATTTTAATAACATTTTATATATAACATTCAATAAAATAATACAAATTCATCAATAAGTTACAATTGGGTAAAAATAAAAATAATGGGTAACAAATGTACCTCAAATCTAAAATATAATTTGCATTACTTTGTTTAATAGGATAGTTTTTGCTATTTTCGTTTGTTAATCTTATTTAAACAATTAATACTGCGAAAATATTTAAACTAATATTTTAACACTATCTCTATATATCAACAGAATAAAGAAATAAAGTTAATTCTGCAACATTGAAATGATTGAAATTATTCATATACCCACACACACACACACATATGTACGCACATATACATCAATATTTAGATCTGGTGACTGTGCAGGCCATGGGAGATGTTCAACTTTACTTTCATGTTCATCATCAGCTTTGTAAATTGGTGCATTATCATCCTGATACAAGACATCATACAATGTTTGAACCATTGGGTACACATGGTCCTCCAGAATGCTTCCATAGTTGGCAGTGATGTGCGCATCTAGCACAAGTATTGGGCCTAGGGAATGCTATGATTTTGCAGCCCAAACCATCACTTATCCACCCCATGCTTCACAGTGTGGGTGGTACTTTTCTTTGGGGCTTTTCCACACCGTAACTCTCTCGGATGTGGGAAAGACAGTGAAGGTGGACACGTCAGAGAACAATACATGTTTTACATTGTCCACAGCCCAACATTTTCACTGCTGGCACCATTGAAACTGACGATTGGCATTGGCACGAATGACTAAAGGTTTGGCTATAGAATCCCGACCATGTAAATTGACCCTGTGGAGCTCCTGACGAACCGTTTTGATGGAAACAGGAGAGTTAATTCAATTCAGCAGTGAGTTAGGCAGCTGTGGTTTTATGTTTTTTGAATACAATCCAGGATAGCACCCGGACATCCCTTTCAGACAGATTCCTCTTGCATCCACAGTTACTCCTGTTGGATGTGGTTCGTGCTTCTTGGTGGTTTGCTGTCATTACTCTCGATAGCGTGGATCTTGATACAGCAAAAAGACCTGCTGTCTTGGTCACAGATCCACCAGCGAGACGCACATCAACAATTTGTCCTCTTGTGAAATCTGGCCAGTGTTTCAGTTTCATTGTCCAACCCCTGTGTCAGCTAAAAACAGAAAACTGAGGCTACAATTCACACGTGCTCACCAAAATTGGTCAATAGAAGATTGGATAAACGTTGCCTGGTCTGATGAGTCTCAATTTCTGCTGCGACATTCGGGTGGCAGGGTCAGAATTTGGCGTCAACAACATGAAAGCATGGATCCATCCTGCCTTGTATCAACAGGTCAAGCTGGTGGTGGTGGTGGCAAACTTTGGGCCCATTAGTACCAATTGAGCATCGTGTCAACATCACAGCCTACTTGAGTATTGCTGCTGACCATGTCCATTCCTTTATGACCACAGTGTACCCATCTTCTGTTGACTACTTCCAGCAGGATAATGCGCCATGTCATAAAGCGCTAATAATCTCAGACTGCTTCTTGAACATGACAATGAGTTCACTGTAATCAAATGGCCTCCACAGTCCGCAGATATCAATCCAATAAAGCACATTTGGGATGTGGTGGAATAGGTTTGCATTATGGATGTGCAGCCAACAAATCTGCAGCAACTGCGTGATGCTATCATGTCAATATGGACCAACATCTCTGAGGAATATTTCCAGTACCTTGTTGAATTTATGCCACGAAGGGTTAAGGCAGTTCAAAACGGGGTCCAAACCGGTACTAGTAAGGTGTACCTAATAAAGTAGTCGGTGAGTGTATTCCCTTATTCTGTCTCTGCAAGCCAGACCCATCACTTCACAGCAGTTTTCTCTCTCCAGCAAGTTCAGCAAAGCATTGTAGACAGAAGTGTCTTCTGCATGTTAAAACTCGACTCAATTAATTAAATCTGAATGTGAGCGTGAAGTTGGATGCCAAAGGAGGAAGAAAGAGGATTTTCTGAGTAACTGTCAGCTTAACCATTAAAAACCACAAACCCACGCGAACCCTGTCAAACAGCCCAACCCGACGATGACAACAACTCCCACTCCGAGCAGGGGCCCCCTAAACACACACACACACACACATGCGCATGGACGAAGTGAGAGGTGCTCGTACGTCACAGACAGCCTATGTGTGTGTGTGTGTGTATGTGCACACATGTGCGTATGTTGTGTGTGTGTGGGCGAGGCGAATGTATGTGGGTGTTTGAGTAGGAAGACACGCTTGACTCGCATCAGCTCTGCAAATTAAAGGAATCTTCATGTTTTTTGTTTAGTTTTTTCCATCACCACCCCCTTTTTTCATCTTTCTCTCTCCCTGTCTTTCCTTATGTTTCTCTAGCGTGTGTTAGAGGTCAGCTATTTCCAGATATAAACCGAATAAGATTGTGTGTGGCATTATATGGGAGTTTGAGATATGTATGTGTATGTATATTTACTGTACATCAATAAACAAATATCATAATTTAACCATCTTTATTAGCTTCTTTGCTATATTGAAGACACATAGTGGCATGTTAAAACATTCTGAGCAAGGTTTTTTTTTATCTATATGTATACATTTTAATATAATACATCTTCTACAGTATTTTATAAAACTTTTCATTTAAATGTACACTTATTAAATCCAACCAAAAATGATTTGTGTGTGTATACTTTGTGGCATATATTCAACAAGCTACTGGAAATATTCCTCAGAGATTTTGATCCATATTGACATGATAGCATCATGCAGTTGATGCAGATTTGTCGGCTGCACATCCATGATGTGGATCTCCCATTCCACCACATACCTTTTGCTGCTGTAGCCCGTCTGCCTCAAGTTTGGACGTGTTCAGAGATGCTTTTCTGCATACCTTGGTGTTATCGAGTGGTTATTTGAGTGACTGTTGCCTTTCTATCAGCTCAAACCAGTCTGACCATTCTCCTCTGATCACTGGCATCAACAAGGCATTTGCAGCCACAGCCACTCACTGGATATGTTCTCTTTTTCAGATCATTCTCTGTAAACCCTAGAGATGGTTGTGCGTGAAAATCCCAGTAGATTTCAGCAGTTTCTGAAATACTCAGACCAGCCCGTCTGGCACCAACAACCATGCCACGTTCAAAGTCACTTAAATCACCTTTCTTCCCCATTCTGATGCTCGGTTTGAACTTCAGCAGATCGTCTTGACCATGTCTGCATGCCTAAATGCATTGAGTTGCTGCCATCTGATTGGCTGATTAGAAATTGCGTTAACGAGCAGTTGGATTTTAATTATTTAAATGCACTTTTCCACATCATTGATAAATCATTATGCTACATTTGAAAATGCATTTATTTTAAAACCAAAGTCATTTGAAAATATTTCATCTAAATGTCTTTTGTCGTTATTTTTGTCATAAAACCGTGGAAAAGTACATTTTCACAGTAATTATTAAACCAAAATCACGACTTTGTAGATGCGCATTCTAGAATTTATTCGGTAAATGTGTTTCCATCATAGTTAATGTGCATTTATTCTTATCGAATATAAGTTTATCCTACTCAATTGTGCGCAAACATTTTTTATGCATATTTACATATATAAATACATAAATATAACCCTATTCATGCATTCATACACAAGTATAATGCATTCTGTCAAGCAGAGTCAGGTAAAGCGACGTCGTGAAAACATCATCAGATTCCCTTGAGAGCAGATATGCTTTACGAAACTAGTAACAGAATCTGTGATTGCAGGCAAGGTGCTGTCACTTGTCATTTCTGTCACATAAGATGGAAAAAGCCTTGGAAGAGCTTTTGTTTTGAGGAATAGACCAACACAGAAGTGGGGAGGATGACAGCAACCACCACGCACTTCCTCCAGGGGCTGTTCGCCCGGGCCTCTTTCCCAAAATAACTCAAGATGCTCAGGCAGATGGGAGGCTGCTGATGCGCCCCTCCATTTAAAGATGCATGATTACTTTCCATTTTAATACGCAGCTTGTGCATTTCTTAAAGGATTAGTAGTTTGCTTCCAGAATCTAATTTCCCTGATAATTTACTCACCGCCTTGTCATCCAAGATGCTAATTTCTTTCTTTCTTCAGTCAGAATATATATTTTTTTTGTTTGTTGATGTTTCTCTGTGGACTTTTATGGTGCTCAGTGGTTTGAACTTGCAATCTGCAGCTTCAAAGAGCCCTAAATTATCTGAGCTGAGGATAATAATCAGTCATTTTGTGTTAAAATAAAGGTGAAGCTGTACTTAAACCACATTTTGGAAGGTCAAACCACTGAGCACCATAGAAGTTCACTATGTGGAGAAAAATCCTGCATGTTTTGAAAAAATAAAACATCAAGAAATAACCAAATCAACATCTTGAATGGCAAGGGTTTTGCTTATCAGATGTGAACTAATCCTATTAGCTATTATGGGGGAAAATGCTGGGTTGTTTTTAATTCACTCACTTTTGTGTCAAATATGGCCAAACCCAACTGTTAGGTTAAAATTTTCAATTGGGTTTGTCCATATTTGTCCCAAAATTCATCGTTTTCCGAGTGTAGTTTGATGTAGATTCTGCTGTTGTTTTAGTTTAGGTGTTAATATAAGCTGTAGTTTTTATTGATATGCGACAAAAACATCGTGGCTGTTTTGAATGTACAGTCCTATTATCAGTGTACTCAAGTGGGCTTTGGGGGGGATTTCTCGTCTAAGAAAGCGTGTGTGAATTTCCTGTCTGTAGACGAGAAGAATCATCACACAGGTCACATCTCTGCATTGTATGTTGCTTAACGTTTTGCATGGTTTGACATTATAAAACGTGTTGTCAGTTCGTAACATGCACTGGTAATATGGTTTGTCCATATTATTAAATAATTAAAGCTGCATCTATTTTTTACTTTTAGCAGCCAGACCTGAAACTGATATTTCATAGTGTTTATATCAGTGCTGGAGTGTAACTTTTTAACTTTCAGTTTTAGTACATTCAGTTTCATTTTAATAGCTTTTTTGCAGCCACAACTTTAAAACATGTATTTAATAACCAAACTTAACTTTCTAAAGTGATCCTTGAAGTAAAATGTTTAAAATATTCAATTTTTTTTCTTGTACTCATACAGAAACTAACATAATGTGTAATCATAGTGTAGTCTGGGCTGCAGTTTAATTTCACATTGTCAATATTGCCTTTTGGCGTCCTTTTTTATTAGCTTGTTTCACAATGAAAACCAATGCATAAAGTTAAAATTGCTACTTTTTTTTAAACTAAACATTTGTTTTTAGCAGTCAACCCTGCATGTATTTGTTCTGATACAATGGGCTCTATTTTAACCATCTAGGTGCAAAGTCTAAAGGGCATTGAGCAAAAGCATTAAGGCCGTGTCTGAATCCACTTTTGCTATTTAAAAGACTTAAAAATAAGGATTGCGCCCCGGCACATGGTCTAACAAGGTTGTGCTTATTCTTTTAATGAGTTATGGATGTGTTTTGAGCATTACCTGCATTAAACCAATCAGAGATTCATCTCCCAGTCCCTTAATGAGTCAGTTGTGTTAAAACTGAAAAAAGCCCCCCACAAGGTGAAGAAGGCATAGAGGTAGTGTGTTTTATATTTATGTAGAAAATAATATTTTTTGATATGTAAAGATATTTGTGTATTGCTGTACATCTTGTGTGTATTAAGGATTGTGTAAGCATTTGAACCTGCATAGACGCATAATGTGCTCTGCGCTGGACTTTAGACCAACTTTGACTTGGTCAATGGCTAGGTCCATTTTAGTTTTTCAAAATAGTAACGCACCAACAATGCGCCTTAACAACCTATTTTTTAGACCGGCACACCCATGAGTCCACAAAGTGGCGCAAATGGATTTGCTATTTAAACAACGTGGTGCAAAACATGAAAATTAGGGTTGTGCAACAAATTGTGTCATGCACGTCTTGCGCCGGGTGTATGATAGGGCCAGGGCTGGCGCGTCCATAGAGGCTTGCTCTGGCGCTGGATAGGGCCCAATGACTTTAAAGTCCTCATGAAATCAAAATACCTTTTTTTAGATGTTAGCATCAGTATGCTAGTCTAAATCATATCTATAAGCTAGTGTCCTCCAAAACGGTGACAAAAATCGCATTTAGAAGATATAAACATCCAAACTTTGCATATTGTCACTTCCACCTAAAAGGATCACCTATTTTTTTTGACGTCACCTCATAGCCTACTTCTGTTTAATCAGTCACAACTTTTTATCATACATTTACCTATATCACTAACTTTTAAAAGTAAAACCTTTCATGAAAAACATTTACCGTTGTCCAAAAAAGTGCAATAATGTGCCCCGGTTTCCCTTATTTACATCTACGAACATGGACACCACAAAAAAGTTAACTGGCCCACAGAAGGCTGTGTGGGTTAGCGTCGAAAAAAACACTCTATCACCAAAGTAATATTCCTCAATATGTCATCATAAATGTGTGTGTGCGCGCGCGCGTGTGTGTGTTTACCGTGTATGACCGTTCAGGTCCTCTCTCTTTCTCTCTCTCTCTCTCTCTCGGCGGTATTCCGTCCCACGCGCACCGCCGCCCACGCGAGGATTTGCGTCAAACCGGCGCGTGGGAGTGAGAGAGCAATGCAGCTTTACATCGGAATATCCCCGCACAAGAAAGAGAGAGAAAGAGAGGTAGACAGATCGAGAGAGAGAGAGACAGAAGCGATGAGCCTTCAACGCACTTTCTCTCCTGCGCGAGAGGCGGAGCGCAGCCTCGAGACACCGGCGAGCACCGGGAGCAGTCGCGCGCTCCAGCTGCGGAAAAGAGGTACGTAAAGATGATATCCTACACAATTTATGAATGCATGTATACAGGCATTTAGCTCTGGAGGGTAGACAGAGCAGATTCTGATGGTCTGAGCTGCTATGGACTTGTATAGAGAGAGTTCTGTCTGTGCGTTAGATTCACTGGTGCATGTGAGGCAATAGCTTGAGGTGATTTGCAGTTTGCATTGTGAAGAATAGTGTGATGCACTGTTGTGTTTGAAGCAGAATGAACTTGTGTGTGACATCTCTGTTTGCATTTGCATTTTAAAGTGGTGTAATGGTAAAAGAATTTGACGCTAAGTTAGGTGCCTTTGTGCACTTGAGAAAGATGCATGAACTGTGCCAAAAGGATTTCCCCTGCTGTAAAGTCGGTCTGAATCAAAATATCTGATAAATTACTTGCATGGCCAGTGTAAAACTGTCAAATGTTGCTATAAGGAACAGAAGATGGACAGGTTATTTCAATTTACAGTCATTCATTTCTGTTTGAAAGCAAAATAAGCATTGTGTTGACTACAACCTTTTGCAAATGCTAGATTTTTGGATATAGTTTGAGATTTGAATGCATTAAAAGTTTGCATACAAACATTGTTCATTGATATGACTCAGTTATATTAATCAGTGTAGATGCCAACATGAATTATGTGCTAATGAAAACGTGTACATACTGTATGAAGTTGCCTAAATAACATTTAAACCCACAACTTCTTAAGCTTTGATTTGAAATGGTACCATATGTCTATAAGCTTGTACAGTACAGTCCACTGAACACATTTATCTTAACACAATTAGGCTACATTTTCATTCCTGTCAAAAATTAAATATGGCACTATGTTACCCTGGCCAAAACCTGTCAAAATAATTAACAATTGCTTCTTAGTTAATCATCGTTTACATTAAATCTGCAGACTACTGCAACCCATGATAAGTTCCCTCCAAAGGCATTAGGCACATTCAAATCAAGACTGAAAACACATCTATTTAGCTGTGCCTTTACTGAATGAGCACTGTGCTACGTCCGACAGATCACACTATTATGTTTTTCTTTTCTTTTTCATTCTTTTATAACCTGTTTTAACACATTTTAATCTGTTTTTAATCATTTTTATTATTTGTTTTTTATTTTCGTATACTTGTCTTTTTTATTCTTGTTTATGTAAAGCACTTTGAATTGTCACTGTGTGTGAAATGGGCTATATTGATAAATTTGCCTTCCCTTGCCTTGCCAAAAGCTTTTGAAGTTGTTACTAGTAGTTTAGTACATATTGACCATAGTCAATAAATGGGTAAATGACAAAGTTGTTCTGCTAGTTTTCAAGCTTCATTAATGTCTTTGCAAATACCCTGTTTACTCCTAGTATAAAGATGCATTTTTGTCGATCCAGTCATGTGGACAATGCTATATACAATTGTAAATGGGGTCTGAAACATTTCAAGTTTTGATTGCTTGTGTGCTTGAATGTGTTCAAACTGTTACTAAGGAACACATTGATAACATTTCGGTTTGACTGGAACAATTAATAACCACAGCATTTTACATCTAATATCTTTATATACCCTTTTCCAAAGTGTTCTTTTGGATTCATATGGACATTGTGAGAATTTATTTCACAATATTAGAAAGATCAGAAAAAGCATATACGGTAGTCAACATTAGAAGTGAATCAAAAATGTTTTTCAAAATTGTCCTAGGACAAGAATGGGTGTTGTTCCGTAGTTTTAGGATAACTTTGAAAGATGATGATCCACTTAAAATGTTCACACGCCTTCCCGAAGATCCTCCCCTCAAAGAAATCAGGAAAGTTGTTGAAAGTTAACCAAGAAAATTAAAATGTGTCTTTTATGTTTAAAATACAGACAAAGTGTTTGTTTGCAAACGTTAAAGTTAGCTAGTAAAATGTTGCCTTTCAGACAAGCTTGAATTGACAGTGCCATGTTTTGTTTTTGCACATGTAGCCATGTCAGTGCTCCTGCCACGCTCCTTGGGAGAGCTTCAACTCTATCGTATCCTGCAGAAGGCAAACTTGCTCTGCTACTATGAAGCGTTCATCCAGCAGGGCGGCGACGATGTGCAGCAACTCTGCGAGGCTGGCGAGGAAGAGTTCCTCGAAATCATGGCCCTTGTTGGAATGGCAACCAAACCCCTTCATGTTCGACGACTCCAGAAGGCGCTACGGGATTGGGTAACCAACCCTTCCCTCTTCAATCAACCATTGACGTCTCTTCCCGTCTGTAGTATCCCAGTGTACAAACTCCCCGAAAGTTCCCCTGGCGTCCACAGCAATGGACAACAAAACCAGCTCGTCGTTCCTAGGGCTTTATTACCCACAAGCCCCAGTCCCGGAAGGCTGGATCTCAGCAGGGACGGGACTCCAGGTTGCTCACCGTTACAAGGTGCAAGTGAGAGTCGTTTCTGGGGAAGCGAGAGCGAGCATAGTTTATCTCCATCAGGAGCTTGTTCCCCGTGTTCACCTCATGATGCCCTCGATACTCTCGATTCGGCTGGTGTCCAATGTGTGATTGAGTGCGTAGAGCGACTCGCCCAAACATTGTCCAAGAGTAACCCTACGGAGGTCAAAGAACACATTCGTGCTAACAAGAAGCTCAGTAAGATGATCGGCCACATCTGCGAGATGAGCGACGACGATCCACAGAAGGAAGTGGAGATTCGGAAATACAGCGCCATCTATGGGCGGTTTGATTCTAAGAGGCGGGACGGACGGCAGCTTACAATGCATGAGGTTTGGCTGGTTCTTCTTCTAAATCCCGGCTCACACTGATTTTTAATAACCATTTAAAATTGTAGCTTGTCAGACTGTTGCCAAACATGTAAGCTGTAAGATCTTGGCTGTCGTAATGTCAGATAATCAAGACTCAGTAAATACAAACACACACAAGACTCATTTGGAGTTTAACGTCATCAATCCATGACCTGTTCAGTAACCTGCATTCTGAAATGATATTTTACAGTAAATATAAACAATCTGTAGTTTTAATTTTACTCGTAACATGCTTGATAATAAAACCAGGAAAAGAATAATATTTAAAAGTTTTGTTATTTCCTTGAGGTGGTTTGAAGATGATTGTGTCATTAGGTTCAGCACTCTTAATGGTTCTTGTTGAGTCTCACACTGCAAGAAGAGTCTTGCTATAGCTATAAATCTGTGAAAATTTCCAACTAACGATCAAGGACCACAGATTTTTGTCTTTAGGATTATAAGAATTTTTTAGGATTTCCAAAATTTGTCTCAGACAACCAAATTGTGACCGAAATTGCACTGTGTGAGCAAGTCTTAAGACAGAGGTGGCAAATTTGAACCTGGAAAAGGTGCAGTCCTGAAAAAACTGTCCACATGAGCATGGGTATTTTCAACACCACAGCTTTTTCTATGCAGTTTGGTCGTTCGTCTACACTTAAACACAGCATCAGGTCACTGAAAGCACTTAGCTTATCTCGAGCCCTGGGCTCCCTCCCATTAGCAGGACGAGAGGGGAGTTTGAGGTCAGATCTCGATGAACTCCCCGACTTGTTAATGGCCAATGACAGATTATAGGGATAGCTATACTGCTTACTTAAAGCTTGTCTATAGTACCAATTTGGTATGGTCAAATTACTTTTATCACATGTTTTTGGACCGTGGGAGCAAACCGGGAACTAGAGAACCCAGGGGAAACCCACACGAGCATGGGGAAAACATACAAACTCTGCACAGAAATGTTGACTGGTCCAGTAAGTACTTTTAACCAGTGGCATTCTTGCTGTGAGGAAACAGTGCTAATCACTGGGCCGCTATGTTGCCCGATCTTGAAAAAGGAGGGAGGAGTAGGGGTGGGAGGGGGGATTCTTCAAGACGAAGATACTAAAGTAAGAAACTCTGGTTATTTATAGTGAGTTAGGAATTAGCTATAGTGAGTTAGCTAATGCAGGCCCAGCCATGGACAATCATAAGTACGTGCTCCTCTCGAAATTAGTTTCTACATAAACTTCACTTAAAACTCCAGTTAGGGTGAATATTTTCAAAAACACTGCTGTCTGTGTAGATGGTGAAACCGGAGTTATTGGCTTGTCCATGGAATCATTTCCTGTGTGTGATGTCAAATTGTACACTTGGGTCCCCGTTGTTTACAAAATGCACATCTCTGTGCACCATGTTGACAGCTGAGCCAATATTAACCCTTTTTTGAAGCTTCTAATTGGCCAACATGACTTTGTTTAGGAGTATATCTCCACCTTTTGCTTTAGCATGCTCTTGACAATGGCACTTCATAGAGCGTTTTTGCATGTTCATGTGGACAATTTTTTTAAGTGAAGTTTCACAAACTAATTTCGAGAGGAGCACGTGATATGATTGACTGCAGCTGGCCACTCATCTACATTCACTAGTTAGCCAATCAGATTAACCCCAACTCACTATAAGTAGCCTAGCTAGAACTACTCTCTTATCTTCGTTTTCCGAAGAAACCCCCCATCCACCCCTTCTCCTCATTTCTTCCTTTACCACGGGAAGCTCTCGAGAACCACCTGATCTCGTACTCCCCTCATATGCTCTATGGACCAGGCGGGAGCCCTGGGCTCACCTATCTCCGAGCTCAGGGTTCTCTCCTGGGACAGCATGCCAAACCTGCTAACAGTTGTCAAACAATATCTAAGTGTGAACTCTTGGAACCATGCTTGTGTGGATGAGATTTTTAAAAATGAATGAGGAAAAACTCGGTTTACAAAAATACCCATGTACTTGTAGACATGACCTTAGACCTTGATTAGGTTGTTCATGTGAGTTTGATTATGGGTGGAGGAAAGGTTTTCAGGACTGCGGCTTTACAGGACCTGGCTACTCCTGTGCTACATTAACTTGTGATTAGCAAAACTTGTTTTATTGTAAATTACTAAGTGATCTATGTTTTCGTTGTTTTGTTTATTGTTTAGCTAACAGTGAATGAAGCATCTGCTCAGCTGTGTATGAAAGATCTATCACTGCTGACCCGAAGAGATGAACTTTTCTCACTGGCCAGGCAGATTTCTCGTGAGGTGACCTACAAGTACAGTCGCAGGAGCAGCAGGTAAAGGGCTGGTGGTCACACAACACTTTTCATTTCATTGACTTTCATTTATATGCCTGCAAATTTCACAGGGATCCAAAGTTCAAAAGTGTTGATTTGGTGAACTCTGACATATGAATTTGAATCGCTTAAAGACATGTCACCAATAGAAGTTGGGCTTTCCCTTTTTGTTGAAAAACAAAGATTTCTGAAAATCAGAAAAATTGCAAAAGAGATGCCATTTTAAGAATTAAGAATCTAAGAATTTTTTGAGTGCTCAATGTCTAGTGCATTACTAGTTTGCAATTTTTTACATATCTTTTGATTCAATAGAAGATCTGTTGTTAAAATGATTAATTAATGCTTTCCAGTTGTTGTCAATTGGTTTGTTTAAAATAGAGATGTACTGATACTAAAATTTTGTTTGATACGATAAACGATATCCTTATATTTGGAATCTGATTAATATATATATATATATATTAGGGTTGTCATGATACTGGAGTACTGGTATTCGGTACCAATCGATACTGAAGTTTTAAAAATATCCATTTCCCGCTAACATTTGAGCGCTACTGAGCACGTTCTTAAACAGTGATAATTTGCCATTGTGTTCACGTGCTCAACAGAAATGACTGATTGGCCGTGAAGGTCATTAGTTCACTGAATTCTTTACTGTTTACTGAGTGTAACCACAGATACAAGGACACTGGCGTGTTTTAAAGTCACGTCGATCAGCTGGTTTGTCTATAAGCTGACATACGAGTGATCCGCTGATGAATCACGACTTAAAAACGCTCCAGTGTACCTGCATCTGTGGTTACACTCAGTAAACAGCGGTGAGTTCGGTGAACTGATGAGCTTCACAGCCAATCACAGTCATTTCTGTTTAGCACAGTAGCGCTTAAATGTCAGCGGAAATGGATGTTTTTACTATTTCTGTATCGATTGGTACCGAATTCCAGTATCGTGCAACCCTAATATATATATATATATATATATATATATATATATATATATATATATATATATATATATATATATATATATATATATATATATATATATATATATATACACACAGACCAATATATATAAATCTTGATTCTGAACCTGATTCCAGAAACACAGCATTCATTGACTAATTCCAATATGGCCGCCGAAGCAACCTGAGCTTAAATAGTAGCTAGGCTTAAAGAGGGAGGGGCTTTCTTATCCAATCGAGTGTCTGATTGGACAAAATTTTCACACTATAAAAATCTATTCGTTGACTTTACTTTTAAACATTTGTAGTAAACGTTACCTTAAAATCTTTCAGTAAATCAACCGTGTATAATTATAAAAATTGTCAACTTACCAGTTCCGAGTTGCAGTGGGTTTACTCACTTTAAGTAAAGTCAACTTGTCCCATTGGAGTAAATGGGCTTTTTTTTAAAAGTAAAATAACTAATTGCTTTTTACAATGTATAAAACTGCACAAATAAGATGAGTTATTAATTTATTTTGTCCATTGTATAATTTTAGAGTACATTAGCATATACTTAACAAGTAAACTTGCTTAAAAGTCACAAAACATTGGGTTTTAGTTTTATTTTGGGTCATATACACTCAGAAAAAAAGATTATTTTCTAAATTTATGCTCACATTTTTAGCAATTCCACTACTTTCATTGCAATTACTTGTTTAAAGACACTGTAAACTCAAAATCCCTCTTTATTTTAGGTCCCACTGCGTTGATGAAGACGAACCCTCTCCCAAACGGATTAAATCTGAAGTAAGTTTAACTCAGCGTTCATTTGATATTCATAAACTCCACTGCTACAAACATCTTTATTTGCATGACACGCCTCAGCTTTGTAAATCGAGCTCCAGGTGGTTTCTTGGGACTTCTTTATTAGTTTTGCACTCTTGTCACGATATTTATTGCCATCCGCCTTCCCGTTGTGTCTGAATTAGCGCAGTGTTTGTGCGCTCCATCTCAAGAGAGTAATTAGTGTCATGATTCACTCCGAAATGTCGCGTTCACACAGATTTTCCCAAGAGCGGCGGTCTGCGCCTCTGGGTGAACATCTTAAAAGTAAATGAAATTGTTTTTGTATCTCTGTGGTGCCGCAAAGTCAACAAAACCACCGCAAACAAAAGTCTCAAGACGTCAAATTAAACTGAAATTCGCTTGTTTGTTTTGAAAGGAAGTTGTTTTATGGGGTTCTCTGAAATGCATAACTGACATATTATAAACATTAGTTATATGTATAATACTATATATGATGTGTATAATGATAAATTAATATTATTTTTTATTAATTGCTGTTTAGCTTTATTATATATTTTATATCTGAGGCTGTTGACCTATTAACAGATTTTTTAATCCGAGATCAAAAAAGTAAATATTATGTGAATACAAAATTACAATTTTAGCATGGAATCATGTATTTATCAATATTTACTCTACTATATCTTATACACTTACTGACCACTTTGTTAGGAACACCTGTCCAACTGCTCGTTAATGCAAATTTCTAATCAGTCAATCACATGGCAGCAACTCAATGCATTTAGGCATGTAGACATGGTCAAGACGATCTCCTGCAGTTCAAACAGACCATCAGAATGGGGAAGAAAGGTGATTTAAATGACTTTGAGCAAGGCATGGTTGCTGGTTGGTGTCTGAGTATTTCAGAAACTGCTGATCCACTGGGATTTTCACGCACAACCATCTCTAGGGTTTACAGAGAATGATCCGAAAAAAGAGAAAATATCCAGTGAGCGACAGTTCTGTGGGCGTAAATGCCTTGTTGATGCCAGAGGTCAGAGGAGAATGGCCTGACTGGTTCCAGCTGATAGAAAGGCAACAGCAATTCAAATAACCACTCGTTACAACCGAGGTATGCAGAACAGCATCTCTGAACGTGTCATGAGCATTAACATGAACACGTCCAACCTTGAGGCAGATGGGCTACAGCAGCAGAAGACCACACCGGGTGCCACTCCTGTCAGCTAAGAACAGAAAACTGAGGCTACAATTCTCACAGGCTTACCCAAATTGGACAGTAGAAGATTGGAAAAACGTTGCCTGGTTGCCTGATTTCTGCTGCAACATTCAGATGGTAGGGTCAGAATTTGGCGTCAACAACATGAAAGTATGGATCCATCCTGCGTTATTTCAACAGTTCAGGCTGCTGCTGGTGGTGTAATGGTGTTTGTAATTGTTTCTTGGCACACTTTGGGCCCATTAGTACCAATTGAGCATCATGCCAACTCCACAGCCAACCTGAGAATTGTTGCTGACCATGTCCATCACTTTATGACCACAGTGTACCCATCTTCTGATGGCTACTTCCAGCAGGATAACGCGCCATGTCATAAAGTGTCAGTAATCTGGTTTCTTGAACATGACAATGAGTTCACTGTACTCAAATGGCCTCCACAGTGACCAGACTCAATCCAATAGAGCACCTTTGGGATGTGGTGGAACGGGATATTCACATCATGGATGTGCAGCTGACAAATCTACAGCAACTGTGTGATGCTATCATGTCAAAATGGACGATAAAAACTCTATGGCAAAATGGGGTCCAACTCAATAAAGTGACCAGTGAGTGTATATTTGAGATCAAAGAGTGTTTAAATGGTTTTAATTTATAACCAAATTTATAACTAAAATATTACTAAATATGTTTTTCTGGATTGTATGCATCCAAAAGAATAAATATTTGATTAATAAACTGACATTTAAGAATAAAACACTATTTAATAAGTATTGTATTTATTATTATTATTATTATTATTATTATTATTATTATTATTATTATTATTCAGTTTTTTATTACTATCTGAATGGGCTATATTGTTTTTTTAATACTAAATTAAACAATATATATAATTTTAAATACATTTAAATAATTTAAAAAATTTGTATAAAGTAATAGTTAAGTAAATATAATAGTAATATATATATATATATATATATATATATATATATATATATATATATATATATATATTTGTATAAAAGTTAGGATTTAAAAAATCTAGACATTAATCAAGATTACACAAATAAATGCATAAATGCCATGGTTGAAATTTCTTTTCAAAACAATAAATAATCTCGATGTATATGATATAATGAACATTATTGTTTTCGGATCTCTGTCAGTCTCCTAAGTCAACAAAAGCACTGAAAACAAAACTCTCCAGCTGTCAAATTAAAGCTGGAATTAGCCGGCTTGTTTTGAACGGAAGTTGTTTTCGTGTGGTTTTCTGGATAAAGAACAGCAAACGCACAATCATTCAGGCGGAGAAGCACACAGTGGACTGAAACACATAATTGACATCATCCTGTGGGTGCTTTCTGAATTACCCACGCATTGCTGTGGCTGTCGAACGTCATACGTGGACACACACACACACACACACACGCACACACACACACATAAGTGATGACCTCAGAGGAAAATGTGGAGGTTGGAAAGGGGTGACACAAAGTGAAAAATTGGTTGAAAGGTGACAACGGCTAGTCTTTTAGAATAACAACAGAAATATTGGTGAAGATAAACAGGAGCGTTGCCATGGCAGAGAATTTGTTTTGAGAAATAATATGTGTTTCAAGTTTGCATACAAATTTAAGTAAATAAAAAGCAGCAAAGATAATTTTTCAAAGCATCTAAAATTATTAATTTATTCATATGTACATAATTTTAATTTTAAAATGCAAGAGATATTCAAATTATTATGAAATTATAATAAATGAATTGGATGAATTCATGCATCCAACACCCAATTTATTAATTATAAATAAATAAATAAATAAATAAATAAATAAATAAATAAATAAATAAAATAACATTTTTATTAAGCTTTACACTTTTGTTTTAAGCTTTATTTTTATTTTAGCTCTCACTATATAAAATATTTATTTAGGCTTTTATGCATATTATGTATTTTTAAGAACCCAGTAAGTTAATATCATTTGAATACTACATTTAATTTTTCTAATAAATTATAATTATGATATAGTTTTGAATAGTTATCATTTATTCAATTTCAGGACAGAAAGCTTCGAGAAAAAAGGACAAAATATATTTATTACTTAATAAAGAGTAATATAATAATAATTCCTAACTTAAAAATAAATTATTATAATTTTGTCTTGACCTAAAAAAGTTCATTATGTTTCATCTGTAGATTGTCTTACGTGAAGTATTTAAATGAATTCTAGTATCTGCTTGTTAAGTGTGACGGCACACGAAGCGGCTTCCGGGTCCAATTGCTCCATCAAACTGTATGGGGAGGTTCAACAAATGTTAATAATAAATGTTAACAAAGCTATATAATACTTACGAAAATCACAATCGCAACATATATATCCATGCCTAATATTTGATGGCCAGAATGAGAATTGTTTTTTCATAAATTCTTAAAATATTGGTGTTTGTGATGCAGCAAGTCCCGAGACTGATGTGTACACCATGATTTAATATAAAATTCACTTTAATGTGTGATAGGACTAAAAAGTGGTCATAAACGAATATTTTCTCAATTCAAATGAGTAGCGGCTTGGACCCAGAAACTGTATTTCGTATGTCACGACTTAACAAGCGGATTATGCAAAGAAACAACAATCAAACAATTACTCTGTGCTTGTATAAATGGCCAAAGTTTCAGATTGTAAGTGAAACCCATCCAACAAACCTTTAGCAGCATTATAGGTGTAGTTTTAGGAAAGCTCAAATGCAACACAAGTGTAAAACATGATTATTTGTGTGGTTCCTCCCTCCAGCAGCGTGACTTTCCTCCTCTGGCACTGCCGACTGCAGATGTGATGAGTCAGTTTGTGCTAACAGCTTTCTCCATTTGTGCAAATGTCATGTGTGCACTGGAGAATCAAATAAAGGAGGCATCTTGAAGAAATGAAACTTTCTTACTTCGGCTGATTGTACTGAAAGTTGTTTTTTTTTTCTTTTCCATGAGCTCATCTTTCTCTCTTTTTCTTTGAGGATGGTGTCTACGATCTTCAGGAGGCCCTTCAGGTTCTGCATTCGCGCCAGGAGACGGTCAAAGAGCAGCTCGCAGTCGCCAAATCTAAAGGAGAGGAGACCATCAGACACAGTCTACAGGTAGATCCAGAGGCCACAGACACACACTGATGTTTGCAGGATTTCTTTTGAACCATTTAGTGTTTAAAGGTTTCATTTCAACGTTTTAAAGGGATAGTTCACCTAAAAATGAATATTTATTCCGCATTTACTAGTTTGAAATGTTTTACTGTTTCTCTTTTCTATTGAATGCAAAATAAGATATTTTGAGGAATGCTAAAAGTCTGTTAGCCTTAAATGTTTGAGAGGTTTTGACCTTTTCAAAAGAACTTAGTTTGAACTTTATTTGAAAGTGCGAGCTCCTTTTAAACAACATTTGCATTGGTTTCATTTCAACAATGTTTTAAAGATATAGCTGAAGTGTTTTAAAAAGAGTTTATTTAAATGTTTGAAAACAGTGTTTGTTTGAATGTTTTAAATTTAGTTTGAAAGTTGTTTGAACATTTCGATGTCCTTTATGAATGCTTTTAAACATTTTTGAAAGCTTACAACACAATTTTGTTTGAACAAACTTTAAATCGAAGTTTAAACAATTTTGGAAATAAAAATATTCAAAGCTCTTTTTTTAAAAAGCCATTTAAAATATATCTGTTTAAAATAGATTTCATTTAAAGACTTAAGTGTTGTTTTTGAAGTCAGTTTTAAAGCAATTTAAACATCAGCGATTATCGCAAGTGAAACTCATCCCGGTGTGCACGAGGCTTAAAGGTTTGAAATGTTTTGAAACCTTTACAACAGAACTTTTGTTTGAACTTTATTTCAGTGCGATTTCCTTTTAAACAATGGGTTTGTATTGGTTTAATTTCCACAATGTTTTAAAGATGTAGCTGAATGTTTAATAAGTGTTTATTTAAAAGTTGTTTGAAAACAGTGTTTGTTTGAATGTTTTAAGTTTAGTTTGAAGGTTTGTTTAAAAGTTGTTTGAACATTTTAACATAATTTACAAATGTTTTTAAACATTTTTGAGCTTTCAATGCTATTTTGTTTAAACAGGCTATTTTTCACAATTGTTCATGAAGTTCATTTTTTTGTTTTTTAAAGCTGTTTAAAAAAAGTCTTAAGTGTTGATTGAAGTCAGTTTTAAAGTCAACAGTTAGACTAAACTGTTTTCACATTAAACCAGGAAAACATATATTATGCTTTTATGTCTGCCATTTGGCTCATCGGTCTGCATATTCACCTTGATGCACGTTGTTTAGTAACAAGGCATTAAACATAAGTGATAAATCCTCCTGGTGTGCATGAGTCTAAAACGTTTAAAATCTTTTGAAACATTTTCAACAGCATTTAGCACTAGAACTTTGTTTAAAATTGTGATTTTCTTTTTAACGTTTGTTTTGAAATGTTTGTTCTGACTAAAGCATGTTTGGAAAATATGTTAGAATTTTGGTTTAAGTACTTTAAGTTTTGAGGTTTGTTTGTAAGTTAATGCACACACTTTTAGTGCATATTTTTCATGCCCTGCTCACATTGAGTGTTTGTGTGCACAGGTACAGCTGGACTCTCTGTTGGCCAAACAGGTGGAGCTCCTGCGGGATGCAGCCGTCCAGGAGAGATTGAAATCTCTGGACTGGCGGATTCCAACAGCGGCTCTGAAATACCTCACACCCACCGCTCAGCACTGCAACAGCGGACTCTCCCATCTCTCTGGTGCATTTCCCTTACATTTGCTAGCTGCCACTTTACCGTTGTTTGTATAAGAAGTTGTGTAATTTCACCTTTCTGCTTTTTAAAATCCAGGCGAAAGACCTCTAAACTTGCGCCTATCCGATGTTCCCCTCGGTCGTCAGTTGGCCAATGAGCTCAAACGACATCATAAACACAACACAGAGGAGCGACATCAGAACCAACACAGCTCTGAAGAGAGAGTGACGGCGACCAAAGGTTAGTGCTTACACTTATGGTTAATAGCAACACCGGTGGCCATTAAATGAACTGCAGATAATGACTTTTTTCTTGCTCTCTCTTTCACAAGTTATGGGGCGTTCACACCGAATACACATTGCTTGTAAAATCAAAGACTATAGAATACACAAGACATGTCACTTATACAGTTTTAAAAGGTGAAAAGTATAATGGTCAATATGGCGAATGAAGCCCCGCCTTCTAGTACAGGAGCCAATCATTGATCACTATAAACTGACGATTCTCAGGGGGAGGGGCTCGGACCAGACGTGAGTTTCTGCAGATTTTGTGTGATTCAAACGTTTAGAAATAAATTAAAGGAGATCGTTTTCATTTTATTGGGGATTGTGAATATTAAATCTAATCGTAATTTGACGTTTCCCCATTCAGACAAAATCCCCGAGCATACTGCCGAGAGGTGTTTCAAAAACAACAGACACATAATCACTTCGGTTTCATTGCAAAATGGCTGACATGGATTTTGTTGAGGGGGTAGCTGTGCTTTATGTGATATGGAAGGCTTAAAAAAGAGCAATGGACTCAACTCTCTTCGGCCACTAGTAGAGCAAGCTCCTGATTGGTTAATTCAGCGCAAATTTCCCCCAAAGAATAGATTTTTCAACTGGATCAGTTCACGAAAATTATGCGTTAAGCGCGTCAACAACCCCAAAACAATCCATTCGCAACATGTCATTCGCTCAAATTGCGTCTTTCGCACAGCCTCAGTCAGGATAGCAGATGTCTAATTTTGTCTTTGCATTGACATAACATGTAAATCACTCATACTTAACGATTCATCCACGTCTGGTGTGAACACACCAAACATCGTTCCCAAAAATTTGGACATGCCTTTGTAGTGATACAAGTAATAAATATTGTAATAATTAAAAATACAATAAAAACGAAGTAAATAAGAGCGCGTTAAGAAAAAACAGCAAGTTAAGAAAGCATCTGTTGTTGAAATGTTGATTTTTGTACAAACGATGCCATTCAGTAGCATCATGTCAACAGGTGAGGTCATTACACTGTTTTTTGTAAGCAATTAACATGTTTATTTAGCAAAAACTACATTAATTAGCATTGTAAACTTTCCACTTGAGGCAAAATGCATACATTTTTTTCATTTTAAACAAACACTGCTCTTTTAAACTTTCTTTTCGTCATTAAATCCTGAATAAAATGTATTACATATGAAATCACGTATAAAACGTAAAAAATGTATAGATATTTTTATTATTAAAACAGTACAATAACGTCACAATAAACTTGTCGAAGAATTAACAACCCGAACAAACTGGTGTGACTTTAAAATCAAAAAATTGAAGAGGGAAATACTATTATGATAAATGTTGGCCGATAGCCAATAACGATTTAAATTTTTTCATGAAATCATTTACATTTGCAATTCAGATGTCCTCTACAATTCATCCCTCTAGCAAAGATCTTCTAATGTTGGGTGACGACTTTCAAATGGTACCAATCAAAACGCCTAATTTATCGGCTTTAATATATCGAGCTTCGCAAAATATCATTAGGTTTATATATATTAGCATAAATAAAAAATTGTAAAAAACAATTTAGATTTTTTTTATACTAGTTTCATTACTGGGCAACAGGGAAAAAATCACCACATTGGACAAGAAAAAAAATGATGATGCTGCAATAAATCGCGGCCAATGTAAATTGGTTGTGTCGATTTTATTGCGTTAATTTTATTTCGACGTACATTTGTGTCACTGTGTAAGGACCTTAATACTGTAAATCTGCTTACTTTGAAGTAATCGATTGTAAAAAGTGCTACACTTTTCACTGTACCTCCAATGCATTCTGGGATTCCTGCACATTTCGCAAAGAATACATGTGGCTGTGCCTTAAAAACTGTCCAAACCGTGGGACCTCTGAAGTCAGCGTAACGTTTTTTTTTTCCCGCCCACCTTCTGGAACAGCCTTCAAATGCTGTCTAGGTAGAGCTCTAATCTTCAAAGAAGAATCTGCTACACGATTACCACAGCTCCTGTTGGACCGTGCAACGAACTGGCACTGTTTTATCGCAGTATCACCCTGGCACATCGACACCTACAAACGCGCTCCATTAAAACCCCCCCTCAAACGCTTCAAACGTAACTTAACTTTCTTTTTGGTAATGTATGCAATCTCTGGCATGCAAATGTAGCACTTTCTCTGTGAAACTCCTACCTGCCTGCGCAAGCTGCGTTCGTGAGTAGGTGAAAAAAAGGGGGGGGCGTAAGGATTCACTCGCTTGCTTGACGTTTTCGGGTTTTTCTTCCGCCACCAATGTGGGTAGAGCCTGATGTCAATCAGTGTCATTTACTGAGCACACTGATCTCAATGAGCTGAAAAATACGCTCAATGCACTCAACTGGGCTGTTGGGTTTGAAACGGCGTAAAAAGTACCAGGCTTTATTTTGGCGTAAGCACTTGCGGCTGACTGGAATTGGCTGAAATTTGATGAAAATTCCAACATGGTGGATTTTTTTGTGGGGCACTTTTACTATTGGTGAAGTGTTTTTAAAAAGCACACAGTGCACTAAATGCATGCATTAATAAATGATATTAATAAAGCATTATAATGCAATCTCAATACATTCTTAAAAGTGTTCGGAATTTGAAGTTCTAATATGTCATTCATTTCATAGATTTTCTTAAATGTAATCAAATTTTTATTGAATTATTTTTAGGATTTTTTTATTGTACAAAGTATTGTGTGCATTAAACTTTATTATGCAAAAAATCTTAGCCTTTAATGCAAGCATATCTTCAATTCCACAAGTTTTCATATTTAATCTTGTTAACATATTTATATAAATCACTAAACATACTAATTAAATGAAAATATATTAATTAATTTCCAAATATATCCTACAATAAAGTTATTTATCATATGAAGAGATCGTTTTATAGTGCAAAGGTTTACGTCTGAGACTAATTAATCACATAAAGTATTAATAAAGTATATAATAAAGTAATAATAAAGTATTTTAAATACTAAAAATAAAGTATTTTCTTGCATCTTAAAGGTAATTTTACAATTTTATATTCTAGAACTTTTACATTTTTAAAAACATCGCCATATAATAAAACATATTTGTTTGCATTTGCTTTTTGGCACTTGTACTCTTGTTTAACATGTTTTAAAACCACAGATGAACCAAATGCATACCGATTAAAATGACAAATTAAGACATTAATAAATATATTTTTTAAAAGACTGTGCACATAAATTTGAATGAAATTCAAGGTTTATTGAACAAAAATAAAACGCAGTAGTAGTTTATAACATTTTAAACTATTTTCATAAAAATCATGCTTATTTTTCAGATTTCTCTGTTTTGCTAAATACAAAATATTATTCAGCTAAATATTTATCGTTATTTAACTTAAATAGATTGTTTGCTCATTCTGGAACTTTTATAATTTCACTTTTTTTATAATCAAAGAAATTTTAAAATAGCATGTCTTGTCTTATTTTTTTTATTTTATTGTATTTTTTGGGGTGGATAAATTAGCTAAATTTTAATTTAAAAAAATTCCAGTGAGTAATAATTTATCACCATTCAATAAAAATAAATAATAATAATTAATAAAAATTTGTAACTCTTTACAATCAAGTTCTACATTGTAAACATTAAATAAATATATAAATAAAAATAATTAAACACACTATAGACACTATAGAGACACTATAGTTAAAGACACATTAATAAATAAAAAAATATATATTATTAATATTCAGCACACGCGGATAAATCGTGCTATTTTAAATAGATGCGTAAACATTTTGAGTTTACTTGCTTTATTCTCGCGTCAAATTCACTTCACAATAGATGCGGATTCGCGTCATGAACAGGGCTTCTGTCTGCCCGGTGACTCTAGCTTCGTTGCTAAATGGCTAACATGGATTTTATTGAGAGAATAGCTGTGTTTATGTGCTTTAGGAAGGCGGAAAAACAGTGTCGATTCATTTGGCGCTGTGTCTGAGTCCACTAGATCCATTCAGAGGTGCACCCAGTTCATCAACATCTCCAGAAACTATACCTGGATGATGAAAGCTTTGAGCGGTGCTTCTGACTGAGCTGAGCCCAGTTTGATGAACTGTTGTCTGATGTCTGCAGAAGGATTTTCCACCGGGACACCAACAACAGGCGCTACATCATAAACACTCCCCTACAAGAGAAAGCTCCTGATTGGTTTATGCAGCGCGAATGTCCGCTAAAGTTTCCGCTAAAAGATTTTTCAACTCAAGCGATTTGCACATATCGAACCACAGGATGTCTATTCGCATCTTTGCATTGACTTAACATGTAAATCACTCGCGCTTGCTGCTTGATCCGCGTCTGGTGTGAACGCAGCACAATACTTCAAAACATTAAAAAAGATTAATAAATATACAATGTAGCAACTTTATTGTTAATTATTAGCTTATGTTGTTGAATGCAAATAAATTTCATTTATTTCAATCTATCTTTATTGAGGAAAATCTACGATACATTATTAAGGACTCCAAATTATATAATGTTGCCTTTTTATTTCAGAAAACGGGTCTCAAAAGGAGCTTTTGGACAAGAAGAAGATCAAATCAGAGCCAGAGGATTCCAGATAACATCCTCAACATCTTTCCCAAAGCGCCGTTTGATTGCTCAGTGAATCTAGTACCGAAACTGTGTGGCCTTACGAACTGTAAATGCCTAGAGATTAATTTATTTTGTTTGTATTTTAATTTGTACGAATTATTTTTAGTTTTAATTTTAGAACATAAAACATGAATGTCCTGCAGTCGGTGTGGACAGAGAGCTGTCTTAGAGTGTATTTGTGACTGTACATAATCTGTGTTTGCATGTCTTATTTTTATTGAAACTATTCGTTATTCAGCACTGAAGTTTCGTAGAAAACGCTTGTGTGTAGTCCTTAGATTAGTAGGTGATTTTAAGGTTAAATGATGACATTCATCTGTTCGTATTGGTTTGTCAGTGAGGATGAACGTAACGTGTACTTTGTAAAAGAAAACTGAATATGTAGAATTAGCTTTGCGTGTTTTTTGATCGCATCACTTTCGATGTTAGCACTAGAAAACAAAGTGTGTAATGTATTTGTTTCCAGCCTTATTCTCAGCATAAAACACTGTGTATATTGCTGTCGTTAAATGTTACAATGTGACAGATTGTTTGCAAAAAATGTTCGCAAACGTTTTTTATTTCGGTCTTTGTTAGTTAGCCATGCTAGTCTGTTGTGTACTAGTCTTTTTCTATGCACATTTGTCAAGTGTTTGTATCTTGTCTTTGTAAAATTGTTGTACGAATAAAACTAATCCAGAAAAGTAAAAACAAAATCGCATTTTTAAAATATAGAAACTACTTAAAATCATAGGGCTCTATTTTAATGATCTAGGCGCAAAGTCTAAAGCGCATGGCGCAAAAGCATTAAGGGCGTGTCTGAATCCACTTTCGCTGTTATGAGGATGGAAAAATACTGTCTGCACCGCCTGGTGTGTGGTCTAACAGGGTTGTGCTTGTTCTCTTAATGAGCTATGGGTAGGTCCACATGGAATCTGCTAAATTGTCCGTAGTGTATGTGTGTGAATGAGTGTGCATGGATGTTTCCTAGTGATGGGTAGCAGCTGGAAGGGCAACCGCTGTGTAAAACATATGCTGGATAAGTTGTCGGTTCATTCTGCTGTGGCGACCCCTGATTAATAAAGGCACTAAGCCGAAAAGAAAATGAATGAATGAATTTTAGATTACAAGGGCAAACCACAAAACTAGCAATGTAAGCTAACAAAATAAATACGGTTCTTTTATTCATGAGTACTTTAAAATTAGATATATGATCTCGCACATTTCATTTACAAACAGCCGCACCCGTTGTGACGTAATTAATAAGGTTGATAATGTTTAATAATACATTTCACGTCTGATTTGCTATTTAACTTCCCACAATTAAGCTAAGAAGTTAAAATGCGGATCATAATCTGGAAGCAGTTCATGAATCAAGCTGATCCAGCAGTTTCCGGTGCTGTTCATGTCAACACATACGTTAATGCTAAGCAGATATGCGCCCACACACACACACACACACACACACACACACACACACACACTTTTTACGTGTTCATTAGCGGTTTAGATCTAAAGCAGCCCTACACAGGTGTTCCTCGGGAGACACGTCACTGCAGTAAGCTACCACCTACAGTATGTGTGTGTGTGTGTGTGTTACTGCGGTGACCCAGATGTGTGGGCGGAGCTTAAATGTGGGCGGAAACATTTCGAGCAGAGAGGCTTGCAGTACAGACAGACCTGTTTATAAGAGTGAATGGAAGCGAGATAAACAATTATTGCTTTATTTAGCGATTAAACAGCATAATTTTAATTGAATTTCAATTTAAAATTATTTTCAATATAGCTTTCTTATATATTAGCCTACTTGAGCAAAATGTACAAAATATAATTAATATAATTAAAATAATGTGTAATTATTATTATTATTGCCATTATTATTGTATTTTAATATTATTCAACTAATAATTTAATTAACATGATTGTCTAATAAAATAAAACGTAAAATATTTACAATATTACAATAATTATAAAAGTATTAAATACCTTGTGTTTTAATTATTAAATGATTTATTAATAATATAAATCTAAATGTTTAATATATAAATACATTTCTGAAATAAAATATTATTCATTCATTCCTTTTCTTTTCGGCTTAGTCCCTTTATTAATCTGGGGTTGCCACAGCGGAATGAACCGCCAACTTATCCAGCACATGTTTTACGCAGCGGATGCTCTTCCAGCCGCAACCCATTTCTGGGAAAATAAAATATCAGATTATATATATTTATTTTTATTAGCTATCAAACATGTTTACATGTATAATAAAATCTGAAATAATATTTGAGTAATTTATATTATGATGTGTACCAAATGTTCTAATAACATAGAACGCATGGAATTATATGTAAATTATAATAATTCTGGGTATTTAATATTGTATGAAAGATTATTAAAGTAGCCTACCTGTGAAAATATTTAATTTGTTTCATATTTAAACCAATAATGTAGAACATATAACGTAGAATTGTTTTATTTTTAAAAAGTTATCGTAAAGCTATCAGTTATTTTATAAAGTTACTGCATTCTACCTGTGTAATATATTAATAATAATCATTTATATATAATAAAATATATTTATATATGGGATGTAATATATCTATTTTTAAACTTTTAAATTTCTTTTCAACTTAAATTACATTAAGAAGTAAATTTAATATAATCAATAATAAAATTATAAATAAAAAAATTCTAATTCAACTGGGAAATTAATCCAAATAATTGTATACTTTCGGGATTCATTTACAGTTTTAAAATCCAGTTATAATTTAAAGTGGTTTCTTAAAAATAAACATAATATCTAAAAAACAATGTTACAAAATTGTTTAGTTTCAGAACAATAAGCTTTTACATTTGTTAAACATAAAACAATAACATATTTCATAAATGAAATTTTATTTTATATCTATACTAAAAAATGTAATATTTAAATAAAGTATATGAATAATGATAAATTATTATATAGAATATATAATTAACACTACACATATGTAATTGACCAATATATATATATATATATATATATATATATATATATATATATATATATATATATATATTGAAGTCAGAATTATTAGCCCCCCTTTTGAATTTTTTTGCTTTTTGTTTTTTGAAAACACATTTTAAGGTCAATATTATTAGCCCCTTTAAGCTATATTTTATTCGATAGTCTACAGAACAAACCATCGTTATAAAATAACTTGCCTAATTACCCTAACCTGCATAGTTTACCTAATTAACCTAGTTAAGCCTTTAAATGTCATTTTAAGCTGTATAGAAGTGTCCTGAAAAATATCTAGTCAAATATTATTTACTTAGGTGAATTGGGTATGCTAAATTGTCCATAGTGTATGTGTGTGAATTAGGGTGTATGGATGTTTCCGAGTGATGGGTTGCATCTGGAAGGGCATCTGCTTATTCCGCTGTGTGAAACATATGCTGGATAAGTTGGCGGTTCATTCCGTTGTGGCGACCCCAGATTAATAAAGGGACTAAGCCGAAAAGAAAATGAATGAATGAATATTATTTGTCATCATGACAAAGATAAAATAAATCAGTTATTAGAAATGAGTTATTAAAACTATTATGTTTAGAAATGTGTTGAAAAAAACTTTTCTGAATGAAAAAAATAAACAGGGGGGCTAATAATTCCATATATAATGTAATATATACAGTAGTAAAAAAACAGTCACAAGTCTGTCATTCTTTCAAATGTCCACAAGGTGGCATAACATACTAAGGCATTGCTACTATTTTAAAGAAAAATCCATTCCTAAAATGAGTAAGAGGTGTAATTTAACCTAATTATATCAATCAGTCGTTTGTTACAGAAGTTTGCGATCAGACATTTTTAGAATCGTTTTCGGCCACCACATTAAACTTTTAGAGTGACTGTGGACATTTTCTCTTCAGATTCTCTTTGCTACTGAGTTTTGAGTTGAGCTCTCAGGCATTCACTGTTTACACTGGCCATTATTACTGATTACAGATCAGTCATCCGGCGAGAAACAGATCTGACGCTCAACACAGTCGATATCACGCTATAAACAACCAGCTACAGACGGCATTTTAGCATGCTAGCCTAATATGATATCACATAAAATGACAATAATGACTCCCTGACCAACAATTATAATGAGCCAAAGTCTGAAAATGCGTCTATAAACACATTATTATTCCTAAAAACCTTCATTTTTATCGCTATTGTAAGAAAAGTCATAATGGGACAGGATTAGCATCACATCAAGATTCAAATTAGCATACTATTAGATTACTAATTTAATTGAACACCAAACATACCTGCATCCCTTTGCAATGTAAGTTTCCACCGTCGAATGAACCCCACTGTGACTTTTATCAGGGATTGGTTAGTAAAAATAAATAAATAAATAAATAAAAATTGCACACCGTTTACCTTAACTAAAACAGTTAAGTTACCTTTTCAAATAGTAAAGAACTAATATGTTTAGGCTACAGCTAATAGGAACAATTTTGAAAAGGCACCGAGCTTTTCTCCCCAAGAGTATATTGCTTATAACAAGCATATATTATTGTTTACGGTATCGCTATTTGTATTTGTTATTCCAAAAGGGTTAAGACTGAATCAACAATGTATAAACACAATTTGTATTACAGTTGTATTAATACAATTGAATAATTAGGTGCAGTGTAATAATTAATAATTAGGTGAATTAAATTAATATATTTATATGTTGATAAGAATTAATTTGTTAAAAATGTATTAATATGAATCTTTCACACACACGTATGTATTAACATGTAGGCCTAGTTAATAATGCTAATATTATAATAATGCTAATATGAATTCATAGTAATTATATGTTTTAAATATTACAGAATAAATAGCTTATATTATAAGAAATACGTTTACATTGAATATTAGTTATTTATTTGTTATAAAAGTAATTCATTACCTAAATTACCTAACATTTCCCAGTGATGGGTTGCGGCTGGAAGGGCAACTGCTGCGTAAAAACATTCTGGATAAGTTGGCGGTTCATTCCGCTGTGGCGACCCCAGATTAATAAAGGGAATAAGCCGAAAATAAAATGAATGAATGAATGAATGAATTACCTAACATTTAATATTAATTAATTACTATATATAATTAGATGTGTATTATATTATTTTATATTATATTTATTATATTAAGTTTATTAAAATTTTACTCATGTCCAGTTCTGAACTCAAGCTAACAGGTTTGGAAAAATGTTTTAATTTTACAATAAAATACTTATGCAGAACATATATTTTATAATGTTTATTTGATATTATTTTTATTTAGTTTATTTAGTTTATTTTTGTATTTTTTTAAATGTACATTTATTTAATAATAATATTTAATATTATTAAAATCCATATTTTATCGATTATTGTTATTATCATCATCATCATCATTATTATCATTATTATTATATCATTAATCGCATCCAGAGTAGTGTCCACTGCACGTGACACTGAACTGCACAGCAAAGGGAAGTGATGTGCGTCATAATGATGATTGACGCACACCCCATCCAATCAGCGTTTGCTACGACGTCCCTGTGACCAATAGCGTGCGCGAGCAGCGTTTTAATGGGCGTATTTTATTCTATAGCGTGAAAACACACCGAGGGACGAGGGAAGAAGAAACACCGGCACGATTCAGTAAAATAGCAGATCCACAAATTAACAACTAGCACATAATAATAGTCGTTTTATTGTCGGAAATATTTTATTTAGTCTGTCAGGTCTGAAATGTTACACTTTAGGCTCTCGAGGGCGTTAAAGGAGATCTGCAAACCCAATGTAAGGCGCGTTTGGAGAAATAATACAAATGAAACAACGGTCGCCGGAGGACGCGCATCTTCATCCAGACGAGCTCTGTGCACGCAGACAGATGCGGCCAATGACAAGTGAGTAAAGCCGAAAACCAGCTCTAAACCTTCCTGACACATGTGGCTTTGACACAACAGCAGTGTTGTAGATAGCAGGTTTGGTTTCACTTTGACATTGAATGTATTTCATTCATTCATTCATTCATTCATATGGGGGCCCCGCATTTCCTTCAGAAGACTCTCAGGCCTTGATCGTGATTGTGAATGATTTCTTTCTGCTTTTGATATCATTTAACATTAACTGTAAGGTGGTCATGATGGTAAACACTGAGTACACCAAGAGAAAGAGCTTACACAAAAAGGCCGGGGGCCAAATTCCCAGGGGCCTCTGTGTGATGTCCTCTGTGAATAATAGGAAAGGTTGGATTGTAGGGCGGGATTTGATGTATATTTAGTTGTTTTGTATGAAAATCATGATTTATTTTCTGTACAAATCTGCATATTGCAAGTGCAAAAGTTTGTAGAAGGTCCTACAATTCTGTCGAAGGACCTATATTTCCAAATCAAGATGTGTTTTTGTGTATGTGGTGTGTTACACCTGGTATTTGAGGTTTAGCAATGTAAAACAAAATATTAAGTCTATTATTTTTAGTTCTCTTTTAAAAAGAGTCTTTAGTGTATAAAAATATCATGCATTATAATTAGTCAATCTTTGCTCTGTTCTCAAACAAACTGGTTTGAAAATGCACCAATTTATATATGTAACTATATATAGTATAATATAGTAATATTAGCTTTTATTATAATAATACAGCCTAAAGTGACATTTAAAGGCTTAACTTGGTTAATTGGGTTAACTAAGCAGGATAGGGTAATTAGGCAAGTTATTGTGTAATAGTGCCTTAGTGATGATATACAGCCCCATCGCACTGGTACGAGTGTGATATTGCATTCTGAACAGTTCGATGGCAGAATCATGTGTATAAAAAAGAAAATCAAACACAGAGAGTCTCAAAACCCTTTTGAAAGAGGAACTGCTTTCTTCTGCCATTCCTTCACAGAACAGCAGAAACCATTGCTCATTCACCAATGTCACTTTAGAGCTATTATTTGAATGATTCTCTAGCGTAATGTCTAAAGTGATGACAAAGCAGGTGATTTTGCTCACATTTTAAGATTATAAGGCATGAAATGCCATCAGTCTACAGAGATCTCCCAGTATTTCCCTGTTGCAATCGGGAGGTCACAATAGTACTATAGTATAAATTCCACACTACAACATACAAAAGAGAGAGATCGACTTAGAAAGTCATTTACCTGTTTAATAATGATTTCATCAGCTGTAGTTTGAAGTTACGCTGTTTTTCTCGTATTATTATGCGGTCTCTGTTGCCATCTTGTGGATGAACATCATGAACCGTCTTTGCTCAAAGACAAGCTAATGGCCGCCGATGCGCTGTCTCTCAGAAATTATAAATATTTAAAATAGGCACTATCCTTATAAATAAACAGCGTAGTTGCAATCAAAACAACTACATTCTCGCCTAAAAAGCCTCAAAAGTACATTATGTTGTCCAACAGCAGCAGTATTTTTCAAACTGTAGAGTGTCCTCTGCTTGTCGCAGTGTGTGGGTGGAGTAATACACAAGGGTGAAGGGTTCTCCAGTTCTGTCTGGCCAGTAACAGCACTCGTCTATATATATATATATATATATATATATATATATATATATATATATATATATATATATATATATATATATATATATATATATATATATATATATATATATATATATATATATATATATATATATATAAATTTTGTAAATAGGCCCAGTTTTATTACCAATTTATTATTTGATTTTACAAGAGTTTGTTGTTAGCATGTTGCTAAGCTATTAGCATATTACTCAAATAAGGCCACATGAAAAATATAGACAGTTGATTTTGTGTTTGCGGCTACTAACGTAATTCATCAAATAGCAGTAGAAATGATGCGCAATTGATTTTAGTTGATGTGTACTTGTTAGCATGAGTGTTAAGTGTAATTTATCAATCAGGAGAACATTTTAAGCACAGTCTGCTGTTAACATGATGCTAAGCTAACAATACTCAAATAGCACACAATTTGCTATTGGTTTTAACATGGCTTGCTGTTCCTATGTTGCCAAGCTAACAGTGTAATGCATATGTAGGCAAACAGGATAAACCTTGCAATTGATTTCAGCAGAGTTTACAGTTAGCATGTGTTAAGGTGTAACATTCAATTAAACAAACAAACAGAACAAAGGGGAAATATTCAGTCGTTAAGCACAGTCTGCTGTTAACATGATGCTAAGCTAACAATACTCAAATAGCACATGATTTGCTATTGGTTTTAAGATAGTTTGCTGTTTCTATGTTGCCAAGCTAACAGTGTAATGTTATGTTCATAAACAGAGCCAGGACTAGTCCTTAGTTTAAATTTGAGCACTTAAGCAGCTTTTATTAATTCAATAAATACGTGTGTGCAACTTGGGACAAAACATTGTCACTGATGTATTTTAACAAATGATCAAATGCAGTTTAGACTAGCCTTAAGCCTAGTCTATTAGACAAATGGATAATATATGTGTGTTTTATAATCCCTTGTCACACCAAAAGCAGTCTGAAACTGTGATAGTGTCCTTACTAACTTATCAGTTTATTTATTTCAGACAAGGTTATTCAGTTCTTCAAATGCATTGATCTAAAGCATGCTAGATCAAGGCACTTCCTCTTCCTGTAACGACGACATTCAAAGCTCGGAAGTGTCGAGACCGGGGATTCCTCGCAAAACATTTCCTCTTAATCTGCTGCTCTCCAGTCGACCTTCCAGTATGCGCTGCATGTGTCAGAGTAGCCCGGCCTGTCATTTTAGCATTCACTGCTTTCATTTATTCAGTATACGCACTGAGTGTTTGTCCTTGGAGAAATGGACTGACCTTTTTCCCCATCTGTCTCTCAATGAAGATCATGTCTCAGCTTATCGTAACATCTGTGTGCTGTTAATGATGCTGAGGAGCTGCCATTTACTGTCATCACTGAGCTCGCTTGTGTTCGTGTTCAAACATGTAGTATCCTGACTAGCCTGCTACATACATACTGTTAGCATACTGATAAGTTAACAGCTTATTATACAAACCGATATGTTATAATATTTAGTTTAGGTTTAGTTGCATTTAATTAATAAATTATTAAATAAAATTAGCAATAAAAATAATATGTTACAATATGCTGTTGATTTCAGTTAATATTCAAAATATTCGTGGGATGTGCGCCAATATATGGTAGACAAGTTCGATTGCCTGTAAACTTTGCTTCTTTTCTAAATAATATAATTGCTAATAAATTAAAAATGCAATTTATTCAGTATATCTATACATCTTCCAGACAGTTTTCTGTTAGCATTTTCTAAGCTAACAGTGTAATAAGGAAATATTAAAAAGATTTATAGTATTAAAAAGAAAGATTAGTACAGTTTGCTGTTAGCATGTTGCTAAGCTATTAGCATAATACTCAAAGAAGGTCACATGGAAAATATTCACAGTGAATTTTATATGTGTTTGCAGCTACCAACGTAATATTTCGTCAGATAACAAAGTAGAAATGATGCGCAATTAATTTTAGTTGACGTTTACTGTTAGCATGTGTTAAGTAAAAAGTGTAATATTCATTTAAGGAAATAGGAGAAAATATTCAGTTGTTAGGCACAGTCTGGTGTTAACACGATGATAAGCTAACAATACTCAAATAGCACACAACATGCTATTGGTTAGGGTTGAGCCAATAAACGATATTATATCGAATCGCGATAAAATTGATGTCAATAACAATGATAAGCTCTGGACTTTTTAACTCTGTGTTGATCCAAGAGCCGATCACTCAGCGGAAATGTGCAACAATGAGAATCTAAAGTGTGTTGATATTAGAGATGTACTGAGTTTTCAGCCACCGAAAATTTATCGGCCAAAAATATGTTATGCCATTTAATGTCTCTAATTTTTGTGGCTTCAGTCATTGTTGGGGTACACTTTTAAACCTGGGAGCATAAACAACTTGTATCGAAATATATAACATTATTGTTCAATATGTAAAATAATTATAGAGATTGCTTTTTTACCATGTCGCCCAGCCCTACTATTGGTTTTAAGATGTTTGCTGTTACTATTTTGCTAAGCTAACATTGTAATGCTCATGTAAACAGGAGAAGCAATTCAGAATTGATTTCAGTAGAGCTTATCGTTAGCAGGTGTTGTAATATTCAATTAAAGCAACAGATAATAGGAGAAAAGCTTCAGTTGTTGCGCAGACTTCCATTAGCATGAAGCTAAGGTAATATACTTATCGCAGACTATAGTCACTATTGATTTTAAGAGAGTTTGCTGTTACCATGTTGCATAGTTAACAGTGTAAGCAAAGTGCACACCAGCGAAACAAATTCACACTTGATTTTACAAGAGTCTGCTGTTAGCATGTTGCTAAGCTATTAGCATATTACTCAAATAAGGCCACATGGAAAATATACACAGTTGATTTTATGTGTTTGCGGCTACCAACGTAATTCATCAAATAGCAGTAGAAATGATGCGCAATTGATTTTAGTTGATGTGTAGTATGCGTGTTAAGTGTAATCTATCAATCAGGAGAATATTTTGTTAAGCACAGTCTGCTGTTAACATGATGCTAAGCTAACAATACTCAAATAGCACATAATTTGCTATTGGTTTTAACATAGTTTGCTGTTCCTATGTTCCCAATCTAACAGTGTGATGCACATGTAGGCAAACAGGATAAACCTTGCAATTGATTTCAGCAGAGTTTACTGTTAGCAGGTGTTGAGGTGTAACATTCAATTAAACAAACAAACAGAACAAAGGAGAACATATTCAATTGTTAAACACAGTCTGCTGTTAACATGATGCTAAGCTCACAATACTCAAATAGCACATGATTTGCTATTGGTTTTAAGATGGTTTGCTGTTTCTATGTTGCCAAGCTAACAGTGTAATGCTTATCTAATCAGGAGAAGCAATTCACAATTTATTTCAGTAAGAGTTTAGTGTTAGCATGTGTAAACATTTGAGTTGTCGCACAGTCTTCCATTAGCATGAAGCTAAGCTAACATTATACTTATCGCACACCATATTCACTATTGATTTTAAGTGAGTTAGCTGTTACTATATTGCTAAGCTAACAGTGTAATGTTTGTGTAAGCAAAGGGTGCATAGGTGAAGAAAATTTACAACTGATTTTACAAGAGTTTGCTGTTAGCATGTTGCTTAGCTAATGAGCATTATTTTCAAATCTAAATTTACGCATAAATATTGAGGAATAGACAGTATGTTTAGAATAAATCATTTTTATTGTGTTCATGTTAAATATTAGTGTATCTGTTACCATCTTAAATGATATTTTCCCCTCACAGTACGTAGCGGAGTATTCTAGAATTGATATTTCAATTTTTTAAAAACCAGGCCAAACAAACTGTAGTAAAACATAGCACATTTATCTTCCCCTTTAAGTGTTTATTTGTCCACATATGGTACCCAGTATGCTGCCTATGTAGTCAACACACTTTGTAAAACAGCCAGTAATTAGCAGTAGTTCAGCAACAGTGAAGAACATAAGCTGGTTGTCAATGGAAACCTCACATTCGGGCAGATGCTGTGTGATTTCTGTGGAGTCAGCCTTCCCCCCCTGCTTCTTTTTTTAGCCAAGTTGATTGGTTCATTGATTGTATGCACCAGTAGTTCATTTGTAAACCCAATACATGTTTAATCTCTCTCTTCCAGAATCATCCTTTTGCTCTCACAGTGTTCATAAGCATCATATAATGCTCTCTGGCATGCTATCTTGTTCACTGCACTGTAATTCGTGGTGTCAGGTTACAGAGGAACATGTGCTCTGTCCTGGGGGAGTCGTGTGGCCTCTTGATATCTTCATTTTCACACCAAATAGAAGTGGTGTTTTTTTTCTCATACAATATAAACGTGCATTGCGGATAACTAGTGTTTTGATATATTTTTCACCTCAGTTACACTAAACTGCATGAAAATATCTGATGTTTACATTTAATGCCTGGAATGCCTTGGCAATCACATAGCAACCAATCAGAGCAGCCTACTATTTTAATATTGTCAGTCAAGCACCCTTGTTTTTAATAATTTGTAAAAAAAATTTTTAGAAATGTATCTTATTCTTATCCATTCCACAATGATAAAATGTAGAATAAAAAAAACATTTATCGGCTGATACTGATATACTGATTCATTGTGAATAATTTATTGTCTTACCCGGTAAATAATGATAAGATTTAAAAGTAACGTTTATCTGCCAAAAAGTCCTATGTCTGCCGATATAATGATATGGCTGTCAATATATTGTCTTATCCGACAGATAACCATAAAATTGATAATAAGCATTTATCATCCGATATCGATGTAGCTGCTGTGATATTGTGTTACGGGGGTGATTACGATAAATTTAATAATAAGCATTAATAGTACAATACCAATATGGCTGCAGATATATTGTCTTATTTGACTGATAATAGTAAAATGAATATTTAACGTTTATCGTGTGATACCGATATGACTGCAGACATATTGTCTTATTGGACTGATAACTGTAAAATTTATAATAAGCATTTATCATCAGATACCAATATGGCTGTAGATATATTGTTATATTTAGTTGATAACTGTAAATTTAATTATAAGCATTTATCGTCAGATACCGATATGCCTGCATATATATTGTCTTATTCAACTGATAACGATAAGTTTGATAATAAGCATTTATCGTCAGATACCGATATGCCTGCATATATATTGTCTTATTCAACTGATAACGATAAGTTTGATAATAAGCATTTATCGTCAGATACCGATATGGCTGTAGATATATTGTCTTATTCCACTGATAACTGTAAAATTAATAATAAGCATTTATCGTCAGATACCGATATGGCTGCATATATATTGTCTTATTCGACTGATAACTGTAAAATTAATAATAAGCATTTATCGTCAGATACCGATATGGCTGCAGATATATTGTCTTATTCGACTGATAACAGTAAAATTAATAATTAACGTTTATCGTGTGATACCGATATAACTGCAGACAGATGGTCCTATTCGACTGATGACAGTAAAATTAATAATTAGCGTTTATCGTGTGACACCGATATGACTGCAGATATATTGTCTTATTCGACTGATAACTGTAAAATTAATAAGCATTTATCATCAGATACTGATATGGCTGCAGATATATTATCTTATTCGACTGATAACTGTAAAATTAATAAGCATTTATCATCAGATACCGATATGGCTGCAGATATATTGTCTTATTCGACTGATAACTGTAAAATTATTAATAAGCATTTATCGTCAGATACCGATATGACTGCAGATATATTGTCTTATTCAACTGAACTTTAAAATTTATAAGCATTTATCATCAGATACCGATATGACTGCAGATATATTGTCTTATTCGACTAATAACTGTAAAATTAATAATAAGCATTTATCATCAGATACCAATATAACTGCAGATTTATTGTCTTATTCAACTGAACTTTAAAATTAATAAGCATTTATCATCAGATACTGATATGGCTGCAGATATATTATCTTATTCGACTGATAACTGTAAAATTAATAAGCATTTATCATCAGATACCGATATGGCTGCAGATATATTGTCTTATTCGACTGATAACTGTAAAATTATTAATAAGCATTTATCGTCAGATACCGATATGACTGCAGATATATTGTCTTATTCAACTGAACTTTAAAATTAATAAGCATTTATCATCAGATACCGATATGGCTGCAGATATATTGTCTTATTCGACTGATAACTGTAAAATTATTAATAAGCATTTATCGTCAGATACCGATATGACTGCAGATATATTGTCTTATTCAACTGAACTTTAAAATTAATAAGCATTTATCATCAGATACCGATATGACTGCAGATATATTGTCTTATTCAACTGAACTTTAAAATTAATAAGCATTTATCATCAGATACCGATATGACTGCAGATATAATGTCTTATTCGACTAATAACTGTAAAATGAATTAAGCATTTATCATCAGATACCAATATAACTGCAGATATATTGTCTTATTCGACTGATGATGATAAAATTGATAATAAGCATTTATCAACATTAATCAAACATTAATAATAATAATTTATCTAATACCGATATAGTTACCATTACATTGTCTTATATTGATTATAATGTTATTATTAATAAGAATATATTTTTCGATACCGATATGGCTCCAGATATATTGTGCATTAATAGTTTTAAAGCAACATGAGCGAAAGTACACGATGACAGTATTTACATTTTTGACAGAATTATACCCTATAAACACAATAAATAAACTAACTCTAAATTATACAACAAATCTTTTACATCAACACAGTGCAATATTTTTTTCTCAATAACATTGTATCATTACACCTTTCGTAATAGTTTCATAATTGAAATATTCCAATATTAGATGTTAGTGACTAGTGAAATATCAGTCAACCAAAAGGGATTTTGCTAAAATTTGGTTTTAACAATAAACGTACAGCATCAATACTAACAGTAGTATCAGATGAATCATTCTCAGCAGACTCACTGCCATCTGAGGTTTATCTGAAGTGATGGCACCAGCTGACACGTGAGTCTGTGTGTGTGATGTGTGTGTGTGTGTGTCACGCTGGCATGGTAGTCATCAGTTCATGCCATTTCTGCAATGAAAAATGCATCTTCAGCCAAATAGCAATGTCAGATTATGTCACAATTGTTCATGTGTTGTGGAATATAAGATGAGAAAAAAACGTGGAAATATTGTGGTACTTCTCAGTTAGTGGCAGCTGGTTCATTTTCTGGGGTTTTAGTCACCAGGAGCCAAAATATGTTGTGTTGAATCTATAAACATGCGGCTCTGTTGAAATGTCAGCTGTTTTGCTGGTTATTTGAGCGATTTTCATTGAGCTGGAAGAAGATAATGAAGATGTTGTTACAGAATCATCTCACTTCCAGGTGTACACACACACACACACACACACACACACACACACACACACACACACACACACACACACACACACAAATACAGTATATTCATGCTCAGACTCGTTTTCACAGGGTTTGTGATTCTACTTGAGGCATTTTAGCAAGGACATTATAACCTTACACATGCGCACTAATTATAGTTATTTATTTCGTTTTACTTCGACACAAAAATACATTGTTTTTTAAATATTCACTTTAAATACCATAGCATTTGAATATGCTATGGTAAAGCTCTTATACCATATTATCACCACAGTGCTTTGTTGTCAATGCTTACTGGAAATTTGAATATGTTTATTTTTTTAAAATATGTTTATGAAAAACACATAAAAGTACAGATAAAAACTTTTTTGCAGTTTATTTTGATCTATAAACCCATTTTTGGAAGTTGCTAATGAGTGTTATTTACTAATTATTACACACACTCCCTGGCCACTTTATTAGGTACACCTTACTAGGTACTGGAAGTATTCCTGAGAGATTTTGGTCCATATTGACATGATAGCATGTCAGTTTTGGTGAGTCTGTGCCAATTGTAGCGTCAGTTTCCTGTTTTTAGCTGACAGGAGTTGCACCCGGTGGGGTCTTCTGCTGCTGTAGCCCATCTGTCTCATGGTTGGACGTGTTGTGTGTTCAGAGATGATCCTCTGTATACCTCGGTTGTAGCGAGTGATTATTTGAGTTACTGTTGCCTTTCTATCAGCTTGAACCAGTCTGGCCATTCTTCTCTGACCTCTAGCATCAACAAGGTATTTGCGAAATTATCATTTTGAGACCAGGCATGATCAGACGGTCTATACCAGATGTCGAATTGGACATTCTAGGTTGACGCATTCATATTTATTAAATAACGAAGAATTGCCTAAATGTCATAACTGCCAGACTCCTCTTACCATCAAACATATTTTGTTGGAATGTAGAAGTTTAAATTCCATTAGACAAAATTTTTATAAGGAGAGTAATTTGATGGATATTTAAAAAAAGGGACCACCAGGAAGAGTTAAAAAAAATAGAACTGAAAAATCATATTTAACTTTGAATACATTTTTTGTGAATTTTATCTAATTTATATTTGATATATTTGTCTAAGTAACTTTTTTAGTATAATACAAATTTGTTTTTATCATGTAATATTTTAATGTATATCCATTTGGCTACGAAATAGCCATAAGTTGCTGATGTGGCAATAAATATGTAATAAATAAACAAGGTATTTGCGCCGCAGAACTGTCGCTCACTGGATATTTTCTCTTTTTCTGACCATTCCCTGTATAGTCTAGAGATGGTTAGGTGTGAAAATAGATCAGTATATCAGCAGTTTCTGAAAAACTAAGACCAGCCCGTCTGGCACTAACAACCATGTCACGTTCAGAGTCTCTTAAATCACCTTTCTTCCTCATTCTGATGCTCAGTTTGAACTGCGGCAGATCATCTTGACCATGTCTACATACCTAAATTCCTTGAGTTGCTACCATGTGATTGGCTGATTAGAAATTGCATTAACGAGCAGTTGGACAGGTGTACCTAATAAAATGGTCTAATAAAAGTAGCTGTTGCTAATGATTTATAAAACACAAACTTTTACAAGAGTTTGAAGTTATGTTTGGAAAACTATAACTTACTTTAAAGTGTCAAATTACCTAGAGAATTGTTCGTGTGTTTCTGAAATGACCAAATAGCAGTTAATGCTAATAACGCTAATTCTCATTTGTTATCACGTTTACTTCAGTTATATAACTATTAATGTCGAATAACCATCATAAAAAAAACACACAAAGAGTGTGTTTATTGAGCCTTGTCATCGAGTGGATTATTTCCGGTGTGTTTGTGTGTAAAAATAGTGGAGTGTGTGTCTGGCGCAGTGCCTATGCATTAGCGAGGATCAGAACTGAGACTTTGCTAGGAAGTGAAGGCTTAACTCTGCATCATCAGGGTTACGGGAAAGGAGGGGGCGGCTGCTCTTGTCAGGTTACGTGTCCTAGTTTGATGCTGTATCATGTCAGATGGACCAACGCTGTGTTTGGGACACACCGAAATGTGTCTGAAATCACTTTAACAACAGCCGATGCAGATCTATCAAGTAGTGTTTGACTGTTTTGAGTAGCTATTTTAATGTTGTTTATATGACAGTTGGCCGAAATGTTTCCATACATGTTTTTAATGATGTTTTGCAATGTTTTAATTTAAGATGAGTTAAGAAAGCAGCTTTTTTCAGGAAATAACCCAGATTTTTAGTTATAACATTACAGGAGAACTTTTGTTATTGTGAATCGTTGTTATTTACTGCAAAAAGAACAAAAATACGATGACAATATGTGACTCTGAACTACAAATCCAGTTTGGAAATGGCCAACAATACATTGTATGGGTCAAAAATATTGAGTTTTCTTTTGTCGACAAACTTTATTAAGTAAAGTAAATTTTGTAATTGTATCAAACTCAATTTTTTGATATATGTGAACTTTATGTGGACCATTTTAAAGACCATTTCAGAATATCTCTGCCAAATATTGTCTAATACTAAGATAAGTTTTTATAAAGCTTATATATTCATTTTTCAGATGCATCTTAATGCATCTTAATTTTCCAAAATTGACCATTGTTATGACTGGTTTTGTAGTCCTGTGGTCACAAATGTCATTGCTTTTTGATAAACACTATTGGTCAGTTTGCAATTAAATGACATTTTCTTAATCATAACATATTTGTGTGTTTATTTTTGTATTTATCAATTTGTTCATTCATTTATTTCAGTTGTCAGTGTTTTTATTGCCTGAATGTCTCATTTCTCTTTTATTTCCCTCTCTTTTCGGTTGTTCTGCCTACTTTGCATTTGTTGTGTAAGTATCTGGTTCTTTTTATTTGGTGTCTTTTATTTTACCCTTATGGTAATTTCATGCTCATGCAAAATGCTTTTCTTTTTTCAATGCCTTCATTCCATATTCCAGAACCACATTTATCATCCTGAAATGACATATCACAAAACTCCCGTTACTTCAAACCACAAATAATTATTCCAGGTTTAAAAAATTATTATTTTCCCACCAAATTTCTGAAGTAACCTCACTTAAATAACATTTAATTCATTTCAGGATGGTTTGTGGTGCGAATATTAACCAAAGTGCTTCTTTTTAAAGGCGTTATTATGAGTTCTGTAGCTGTCCCAAATGTAGTTCCTAAATTTATTCTAGAAAGTTTTTTTTCCCCAAATGCATTACTTTGCTTCTGCTAACACAATTCTAACCCTTGCAAACCTGAATTGACCCTTCACAATTATAATACAAGTCTACCTTTTCTAACAGACTAATGTTTTTCCTTGGAAAAAAAATCAATGTCAGACAGTGATTTAAACACTCAAAAAGTGATTTTTACTGCTTGTTTAAACTGCTTATTTAAAATGAGCTGAAGCAACACAATTCTTGAGGGTTTTTTATGTTCAGTCCACTTAAATTTGTAAACACTGAAGTCCCTATAATCAATGGGACAACATGAAGGAATTGTGTGGAACCCAGCATTATTTTACAGTGAATGAAACATTCTCATGAACAGTTCATCAATATAACTATCTAACAAACTTATCTTAATCTTAATAAGAATATTATTATGAAATAATATGAATCATAAATATGAAGTTTCCCATGTTAATCTGACATGACAATTAAAAACTAGAGACTAGACTAGAGAAGAACTTGACTAGAGAAGAAGAAGATTAAATTAAAATTCCCAAGTTTGTAAATCTTTTGCAGATGTTTTCACATTTTTGTAAATTTAGAAATTACAAAGAAGGGTATCTGGCAAATGAAATAGTAGTAATAATAATAATAATAATAATAATACTAATAATAATAATAATAAGAAGAAGAAGAATTACAAATAAGAATTTTCCAAGAAATTAACACATTTTTTTGTTTGCAAATATTCAGGAAGGGTATTTGACTAATTAAATTGTAACTTTTATATAAATTATAAGGGTCACGTGACTCCACATGCGGTAGGGAAAATAATAGAAAAAAATCACCCTGGAAAATTTTGATCGATTATAGATTCTGAATGTCTATTTCGATTACTTTTTTGATTAAACGCCCAGCCCTACTAAATGTAACATTTTTGTAAATAACCAATTTACAAAGTAAGCAAATTATGCGAGGGTTTTGCATAAAGGAAATTTAGAAATGTGCTAATGGTAATTGACAGATTAATGGTTTAATTTTTTTACATTTGTAAATGACCAAAAAAGGTTTTTCATACAGGAAAATGAAAATTTGATGTGATAATTTACAAAGAGAGCAAACAAATTAAAGCATAGATTTGTCAAAAGAGGGATATTTGTAAATCATTTCTTAATTATTAAGAAGCAGATTTAACAATAATTTTGTTTAAAAAAAAAAAAAATAAATAAATAAATAAATAACTTCATCGCCTCTGCACTTTTGGACGTCCCGAGTTCAAATCCCAACTCGTGGACCTTTCCTCTTTCTCCAACTTGTTGTTGTCGAACAAACTATCCTGTCAATATAATAAAAAAGGGGGGGACACTGCAAAAATAAAAATGTAAAAAAAGTTTCATCAACAGTAAAAAAAAAAAATCTCCTGTCTGACATTTTGAGAGTAATTCTGAACTCAATCTTACTGCATTTTCTCTCCAGCTGCTGCCAAACCCTTTTCCTTGAGTTTATCATCTATTTTTGTTGTGTGTTCACTGGATTCTTTGTTCATCTCTTCATGTCACAGGAGAAGGAAGGCAGGCATTTTGCCCAGCCTGGAAGATCTGCTGTTTTACACCATCGCAGAAGGCCAGGAGAAAATTCCTGCTCACAAGTTTACCACGGTAAAATAAAACACCAGCTGGCACCCAGGCTAGCAAGGCTGTCTCTAGCATATCTTTTCAAGCTGTAACTGTAGATAGCACATATCTTGCTTTTCAGATAGTTGTGTCTAGAATAATGCTTCACTCATAATGTTGTTGTTTTTAAGGCGCTGAAAGCCACAGGTCTGCGAACTGGAGACCCTCGTCTTAAGGAGTGTATGGAAATGTTAAAGGTCACCCTGAAAACCACTTCAGACGGTGCTCTGGATCGACATCTCTTCAAAAAGTAAATCTATATCCTGTATTTAACATGAGCTGCATTTGTTTAGCTTAAAGTGAGACATTAGTTTTTTCATGTACTCGTCACTTTTGGCTTTCCATAAAGTGTTTTTTGTCTAGTGTAAAGAAAAGAGTTTCTAATATTTTGTAGTTTATCAATTTGCATCTGTAGATTTCATTTACAGTACATGTTTTTAGGGCGTTTTTTTTTTCATAATTAGATTTTTAGATTTTCCTGCAGGCTGTTAGAGCCCTCAACTCTAGTCAATTTACCCCCTCTGAAATCCCATCCACCCTCTCCAACTCCAGTCAATTTACCCCCTCTGAAATCCCATCCACCATCCCGATGCATTCCTGATAGGGCTGGCCGATATGGGCAAAAAAATCATACCTCTGTATTTTTAGGTGGAATGACGGTTTACAATATATGTCCGGTATTTTCCCATAAATGGTTTGTTGAGAGTTAAAGCCTTTATTAAAACTTTATTAAACAATTTTTGAGCAAAATATAATTCAAGCACAGGGGTGTCCCTCCCTGTTTACAAATAAACAGCTGCACAAAAAACAACAACTGCACAAAATCTTTGATAAATAAGATACAGTACAGGTTTTTCTCCTGCTTAAAACTGTTGCATAACATTTCAAATTATTTAAAAAAATCTTTGATAAATACAGCACAGGTTTTTTTCCTGCTTAACACTATACACAGCTCTACTGTGCTGTTGTGCAAATAACAAAGTAAGCAGAACCATAGAAAGCATAGCTACACTGTCAGAGCAAAAAACGAACACAATTATGTCACAATTACAGTATTGTCATAAGTAATCCTGTATACCACAGCTGTGTGATTTTATAAACAACAAATAAAACAGCTGTATATGTTTTTTAGTTACACATTTACTAGTATGTATTGTGCACAATTATTAAACAGTGCACATATCGAAGATATCTAAACATAAGTCTTTCACTCCATGTAAAAAATCCTACACTTTTTCTTTTGTTATGTTTTGACTAAACTTATTTTAATAAATATTAAGTAAGGAGATAAAAACGAATAGCCAATAGACATGAGAAGTAACGAAATAGTTTCAGAGTACTGAGATGAAATGCTGGTTAAGCATGTAAATGTAAACAGTCATTATAACAGACTAGAACGCAGAGCTAAATGTGATAAAACGTAAATATAATGAAGAGACCATTGTGTAATAAATACTGAACTTATAATCAGTAATTATGAGGTGGTTTCACTTTCAATATGCAGTATAAATTGGTCCCATTTTGGCGTTTTTAATTCTTTTGAACACATTCAGGTGCTGCTTGTCAATTTGACAGAGCTTCTATGTTCATTCTTGCTGTCAATTGCGGAAGAAACGATTGATAATAGGTTTCTGATAAACCGCTGTGACAGCTGCAGGCCCTATTTTACGCGCCTGCACGCGAGGGGGAGTCAGATTTGACCGGGAAGTCAGATTTCGATACAACACCGGCACTGTATGTTCCTCTGTGTCGCCTGTAGTGATGGGTCGTTTTTGAACGACTCGTTCATTTTGATCAAATCTTTTGTATGACTCATGGAGTAAATCATTAATTTGTGCAAGTGGAGCTCGCGTGCTAGCTTGGAATGGTCTGTTTCACACAGAATGCGCACGTGTGGCCTCAATCTATCAATGTGAAAGATATTGGAAGATACTGCATCATATCAATATACCGCCCAGCCCTAATTCCTGAGTAGGTCCCATACAGGTGAGTGGGCTTAACAAACCACCTGTAGAAAAACACCCTCTCATCTCTCTGACCCTTGCACCAGGTTGCACATTTGCACTATAGACACTTTCTTAATCGCTTCATGTCTCTTGGAAACACTGTGCAATTCAAATTGTGCTTCTTTCAGGTGAGTGGGCTTGACAAACCACCTGTAGAAACACTCTTCTCTCTTAAGCACCTGACACTTTATCTGAACTCCATCTTACAAGGACTCAATAATGAAAGCGATGTTTACTATAAATGTACCACCATCATGTTGCGCTGCTTGCTTTAACCTTAAATACCTCATTTGCACACTATTCACCTCTAATACCTCTCTTGCACAATATCGTGCACAGCAGTGTTCAGTCTCATGTAAAAGTATGTGTATAGCCTGTCTTATGTGTATAGTTTAAGTATTTTATTTTATAGTACATCCTAGTTATGCATAGGTTTTTTAAAATAGCTCTTATGTCCAGTGTTGTGTTTGTATTTATGATTAATCCATGTAGCACCGTTGTCCTGCCAGACACTGTTGTCCTCTGTATGTCCACACATGTAGCAGAATGACAATACAACTCGAATTGACTTGATTTTGTTCATATCTTTATTTTTAAAGAGGAATTTGATCATTCAAAACATGCTACAGTGTTTGATAGATTTATTTAGCCGTATCTTTGGCCTATGGGTTTCACAGAGCTTTCGTTTTGCAAGGTCAGAGCAGATTTTATTATTGAAGGTCCGGCTGTAGATAAATTATTTAGTTTCACTCAGAAATTCAGAAAATGGCCTGTATATAATTCAGCATGTCAGCTCTTTATTACACAAGTTCAGGTTTTGTTTTTTGGTTCATTTTTGCTAAATAAATTTTATAATTTATTATAAATAATAAAAACTGTTAAACGGTATCAAATTCTAGGTTTGCAGAACAATTACAAAGCACTTGTGAGTTGCATAAATCTCCATCATCACAGTTTTCCTCAAAGGTTTTTGTGTTGTATTTTCTCTTTTATACAGGTGTGTGCAAAGTAACATTGTGCTGCTAACTCAGGCTTTCCGGAAGAAGTTTGTCATTCCGGACTTTCAGTCGTTTACCTCTCATATTGATCAGATTTATGAGAGCGCTAAGTCACTGTCAGGTGGTCAGGTATGCTAATAAGATAATAAAAAAACAATACAAGTTTCGGATGCAGATTGTTTACTGATCATTTTATGTTTTGTCTTATTTGTAGGTGGCAGATTACATTCCTCAGCTAGCGAAATTTAGCCCTAACCTCTGGGCTGTTTCTCTCTGCACTGTAGATGGTCAACGGTGAGATTTTTGACACTCTGATGTTAATATAGAATAGACTTGATTTTAATGTCACCGACTATGTTTCCATCCACCTGTTTTCATGCACATCACATGAGAAATGCTTAATGGAAATGCTAATATGCGCGTACATTTTGATAATGTGCATTAAAAACGTGCAAGTAATTTATAAAAAAGAAAAAAGCCCACATCGGCATTTCCCACCAATTTGTCTTGTTGACATTTGGCACCGCTTTATCAGGAAGTGACGATTTTGTTCTCTTTGACTCACTGGATGGTTTATTCGCAAATGTTTTATGCGATATTTCAGTTTTGCGCATAAGTTTCATTCGCATCTTTAGGAATGCCAATAAAAGAGGATTAATCTTTAATTGTTTCGAAACTGAACGAAATATCTGGTGTAGGTAAGCATAACTTGATTTATTTGCTAGTTTAAATTAAAACCTGACCTTTTATGTTTCAGATACACTGCAGGCGACACTAAAGTTCCGTTTTGTCTGCAGTCGTGTGTGAAACCGCTAAAATACGCAATTTCGGTTCACGATCACGGCACCGAATACGTCCATCGCTTTATAGGAAAGGAACCCAGCGGTCTTCGTTTCAACAAACTCTTCCTTAATGAAGATGGTGAGGATTGATTTGATGGATGTTTTCGAAATTTACATTGCATATATCTGGGCTTCATTCACTCAGAATCATCTTTGTTGATTGATTGATTCGTCTATTTTTCCAGATAAACCCCACAATCCCATGGTAAACGCTGGCGCCATAGTTTGTACCTCCCTACTCAAGGTAAATCGCATTATTTTAGTCCATTTTTATTTGTGATTAAAACTGTGGCCTTTAGCTGTGCTTCCTACACAGTGTGCTAAGTTCAAAACAATAACCTAAAAGTGCCTTACCAAGTGTTTTTGGCTTGATATGTTTGTGAATATTTGACGTGAGAACGGATCACAAGGACGAATGGGTTTAATCTGATTACTTCCCCTCTCTCGTCAGATTAAGGTTATGAATAATCACGTTGAAAGGATTATATTGAAGAGGGAAGCTGAAGTGGGATGGGGTAGATAAAGGGAAAAGAGCAAACATGCGAGAAAAAGAGTTTAGGGTAGTTTAGCATCTAGACTAAAACAAGTTAATGTTCAAGATAGATTTAGTTTTGTTTGCCTCAAATCTGTTGTTAGCATATAAGCTAAAATGTGTGTCAAAATGTTAGCTGCAAATGGCTTTGTTTACCTCACTTTGTTCTTATTTTGACAATCTGAAGTTAGCATCTATGCTTTAATGTAAATTAAAAATGCTAGCTACGCAGCGCTTTTATCTCGCATTGTAATTTCCACAATCTGTAATGCTAAAACGTGTCAACCAAATTAGCTGCACAAGACTTTGTTTACCTTGGTTTGTTATAATCTTTATGATTTGTAGCAAAGTAATAGCAAATAAAAATGCTAGCTGCACAGGGCTTTTTAACCTGTCATTGTTATCGTTTCTACAATCTGTAGTTAGCATCTATGCTAAAATGTGTGTAAAAATATTAGCTGCACAGGGCTTTGTTTACATCACTTTATTATAATCTTGACATTCTGTATGTAGCATCCTTGTTAAATCTTACATTGAAAAAGCTAGCAGCACAGGGCTTTGTTTTATCACTTTACAAAAACTGTAGTTTCCATTTGTGCTAAAATACGTACTAAAATCTTAACTTACTTACTTTATGGGGCTTAACTTACTTTATGATTTTGATAACTATAGTTAGCATCCTTGTTAAAGCATACATTAAATGCAAACTGCAGGCTCGCATCCATGTTAAAACATATCAGCTGCACAAGGCTTTGTTTAACTTACTTTGTTATAATTTTAATAATCTGTATTTAGCGAATAAAAATGCTAGCTGCACAGTGCTTTTATCCTATCATGTCATTTCCACAAGCTGTAGTTAGCATCTGTGCTAAAATATTAGCAGCATAGGGCTTCATTTATCTCACTTTGTTACAATTTCAATCACTTGTACTTAGCACCCTTACTAAAGCTTACATTAAATATGCTAGCTGCACAGTGCTCTTTTTACATGGCATTGTTGTTGTTTCCACAATCTGTAGTTAGGATCTATATTAATGACAGGCCTCAACTTACTTTGATTTTGACAAACTCTAGTTAGCATCCTCGTTAAAGCATCCTACGTTAAATGCTAACTGCAAACGCCATTGTTGCTTTGTTCTTTGCAACGCTAGCATCCATGTTAAAACATATTAGAACCAAAAACATATTAGCTTCACACAAAAAATAGCTTCACGAGGCTTTGTTTAACTTACACTGTTATCATTTTGACATTTTGTAGTTAGCATCTGTGTTAAATCTTAAAAATGCTAGCTGTACAGGCTTCTTCATACCACATAGTTGTAATTTTTACAATCTGTAGTTAGCATCTGTGTTAACGTATATCAAAAACATTAGCTTGACTAGTGTTTGATTTTTAAAAACCTTTTCTGTAGTTAGCATTCGTGTTAACTTAAATATGCTAGCCATACGGGCTTCTTCCCTGCTGAAAAATCCAGCTTCAACCAGCCTAGGCTGGTTGGCTGGTTTTAGCTGGTTGACCTGCCTGGTTTTAGAGGGGTTTTGGCCCTTTCCAGGCTGGTTTCCAGCCATTTCCAGCCTGGTCTTAGCTGGTCAGGCTGGAAAATGACCAGCTAAAACCAGCTTGACCAGCCTGGTTTAAGCTAGACATAGCTGGTTTTGGCTGGGCTCCCAGCCTGGCTAGGCTGGTCAAGCTGGTTTTAGCTGGTCATTTTCTAGCCTGACCAGCTAAGACCCGGCTGAAAATGGCTGGAAACCAGCCTGGAAATGGCCAAAACCCTTCTAAAACCAGGCAGGTCAACCAGCTAAAACCAGCCAACCAGCCTAGGCTGGTTTAAGCTGTTTTTTTCAGCAGGGTACATCACATTGTTGTAATGTTTACAATCTGTAGTTAGCATATGTGTTAACTTTAGCTTCACTGGTGTTTGTGTACATAATTTTTTGTTGGTAGCATCTGTATTAAAAATTAAATATGCTACATATCACATTTTGTTGTAATCTGTAATTTAGCATCTGTGTTCAAACTTATATCAATAGCTTCATTAGCTTTAGTTGGCTCAGTTAGCATCCTTGGTAAAACATTTGTCAAAACTATTAGACGCACAGAGAATTCTTTACCTTCGTTGTTGTCATTTTCACAATCTGTTAAAATAGCTAGCTGCACAGGGCTTTCTTTACCTTACAATGTTATAATTTTGTCAGTCTGTAGTTAGCATGCTTGCTAAAAGCATTAATTAGAATATTTGCCTCAAAGTGATTTATTTTCCTTACATATTTGCCACTTTTACAATCCTATCATCCTTGCTAAAACATGTTAAAAATGTTAGCTGCACAATGTTGACACGTTTCACAATCTGTAGTTAGCATGCTTGCTAAAACTTGAGCTTTAAATATGCTATTTGCACAGGGCTTTGTTTACCTTTCCATCATGACAGTATAAATAAATGTTTAAGCACATTTATAACAAGAAAAGCTTTTGTAACTAGACTTTTTTTTAAGATAAATGCACTGCATGATGCACACTTTGCTCAGGCCTGTCGGGGTGGTGATGTGTGATGTCTGTGTGAAGGATTTTTGTGGTTTTATTGTTGTTGCGTATTTTACAGCATTAGGAACTGTGGGAAATTTTGACCCTCCCAACAGGTCAATGACGTTGGTAATTTCCCTTTCATTTATTTGTTTTTCCTCATTGAACAAATTTCAAACGCCGCTAATGCTAAGCTACATTAGCACAATTCATTTGCTTTGACAGGAAATCTAATGCCATTCTGCTTAATTACTGTGGGAACAGGATCAATTTTTATTTTGTTTTTTGTGATTGTCTTATTTTTTTGGTGTTTTTTAATGTAACAATTCAATTATTTAATAAGATGCAATGCTTTTAAACATTTCTTCAATGTGGAAAACTTATTTTTGAGAGTTAAATCAGTGCATAACTTGAGATGGACAATGTCTCACTGTAGTTTCTCTAGAAATCTACTAAAACAAACTTACAGACAGCACACAGTTCATATGGCTTGACAATTTTTGTAGTCTTTTAGTTTTGTCTGATTTATTTTCACACCCCCTTTAACAACTTATATTTGTGATTTCCCCCAACAATAATACTGTTTGCCTTTTTATTTCTTTGAATCAGTTTACTCAAGTCTAGTTGAGTCAGAATCCTCATTTAATTTTTCCATTCTTCATTTTTAATGCCTCTTAAGTTGTAGAGAACTGATTTTATTACAATTGCCCATCAAATTCATAGAATTTCTGTGCTTACAATGTGTGTCTAAATTTGTAGATTTTTTTTATTAATTAAATGGCAATGCATAAAGAAACTTATGTTAACCTAAAAATATTTAGTTGTCACAATACAACAAGACATTCATGCAACTTATTTTTGACTTTCAGCAGGGTGTAAGCAACGCTGAGAAGTTTGACTATGTAAGTATAATAAAATGTATTTATGTCAAGATATTTTCTGTAAAACGTTCAATGTTTAATCAAGTGTTTTGCTTTAGGTGATGAATTTCATGAAGAAGTTGGCAGGAAATGAATATGTTGGTTTCAGCAATGCTACGTAAGTTTTTTTTTCTACATTTTTATGTTTATTTTTTCATATTAATCACAATACTATGGTGACAAAAGTGCTTAATTATTTAAACTTATCCAAAGCCTATTTAAGTATACAATCAGCAACAAAAATTTACTTTAATTTAACTGGAATGATCTGAAATTGAAAATACATTAGTGGTCAAATTTTACAGGTAGTGATGCTTAAACGATTTAATATCAATTTTAAATGCAACTCCGTATCAAATTTCAAGAAAGTTGTATCAACTTAGTTTTAGACATTCCTTGTGAAAACGCATTTGAAACCGAATTGTCCTGAATTTTTTTTTTCTTGGTAGATTTCAGTCAGAGCGATTGTCTGGAGACAGAAACTTTGCCATTGGATACTACTTGAAGGAGAAGAAGGTATGTTTAAACATTTTATACCAATTAAAGACCATTAAAAATCTACTAAAACATAATTTTTTGCCTACATGTATGCAGTGTTTCCCAGAGGGCACCGACATGATCTCCATCCTGGACCTTTACTTCCAGGTTAGTTATAGTTAAATAACCATTTTTTTCACACTTGTTGGAAATATGAATCTTGTAATTTTTTTTATGAGACCATATATAAATAGCAATAATAATACATTATGAATAGGTATTAACAATAAACAATCACTTTAAACATAAGAAATGCCTGTTAATTAACATTTTCTGCATTTTGTTCCCGCACTTTAGATGTCAAAGATTTAACTTCCGAGTAGCAAAGGGATATTTCTTTATTACTAGCATGTTTGAATTAATATATTGTTTAGGAAATAGTGCATGGGAAATAAATCTGTAAACCAACAGGAAAAATACTAGCAGCTAATTACCTGATTTTTTTATCGTAATTTAAATGACCAACACAGACAATGTATCATTACTAAAAGAAAATGTGTAAAATATATACTAATATAAATATAGATATATATAATATACTTAAAAAAATGTCAATAAAAGTCACTTAATGAAGTCAGAAGTTAGATTAAGGCTGCATTAATAAAACACTTAAGGCTGATTTATATTTCTGCATCAAGCGCACATGTATGGTGCGGTGCAGCCTTTGCGCTGTCACATAGACCTCGCCGTGGCTGACACCGCCGCTGATGCGCACCTCTCAAAAAATGTAACTACACGTCACAACAATGCATATCGCAAGCTCTGCGATTGGTCGGCTGGGTAGCTGTGCCGAATGTGGGCGGAGAGCAACGAATTCCATGGAGAAAGTGTTTACAAGTGTCAAGTCCCACTGAGGAGCTCCAGATGGAAACTTTTGTTTTGCGTTTACCTTATGATTAAAGTTGTTGCACGTCTGCTGGTAACATTCCGAAAAAACAAAACACCCACAAAGAAACACGACAGAGAGGAGTATAAAAACTACTGCCAGCTAGCGTTTAGGAAGGGTTATTGCAGAGCAGCACAAACACTACACACAAGTATAAATGCAAAGCTACATGCAAGGCATGCACGTAGGTCACGGTAAATGCTCAATACAAAAGTATAATCCAGCCTTTAGTTCACAGAAACACAGTTTTCCTTGCTTTTATTTATTTTTTTTAAATCTCTGTCTACATAAAAATGCTTTGTTAAGGGTATACCGAACCAACAGTTGATGATAAAAGCCGTTAATGCAGGGTTCACACCAAATATTTTCTCAAGCAAACTGCATATAAGACAACAAGCGCAAGAACAAAGGTGAATTACGGTTTAACGGTGCCAACAATAAGGAATACGCAACATGTTTTCTGCAAATGTGCGAAATTTGTGTGTTCTGCGTTTGTTGTGAACCTAGCTGTGTTGGCCAATCAGAAAGGAGAAAACAAAGCACATGCTGATGTCATGAAGCGAAAACTCCATTTGTAGTGTCTGTATGCCAATTTGCACATAACAGCACCACATATAAAGTTATATATAGTAATATAGCTCTACATACACTTGTAAATTTTTATATTTGCATTCACTACTTACTTCTGTTTTTTTAAATATATTTATTATCTGTTTTTTTGTCCTGTCTCTGTAATTCTGTTGCACTGTAGAAGCTCTGTCACGAAAACAAATTCCTCGTATGTGTGAACTTACCTGGCAATAAAGCTCTTTCTGATTCTGATACACGACCACACTGTGGTTTCAGAAAACGACACTCTGGCCAGAGTTTTCAGAAAGTTGCGGTTTTAGTCACAGGATACTCCATTTTAGTGTGGACAAGCAGCAAAACAGCATAGAAAAAAAAAATTGGATTTTGAAATTACCTGTGTTCATGTGGACAGGGCCTTAAAGTCCCATAATGCACTGGATATTATTAATAAATGGAAAACACCCAAGATTCATTAATGGTTATTTTTTACATCTGAAACTGACAGCGTTTGGTGTAAAATACTTACGAATTTAAGGTGCACGATGCAATTATTTGGAATCTGTGTTGGATCAATGCCAAAATCACACTTGCAGCCAATCAGCATTAAAGGGGCGTGTCTAGTAAGGATAGTTCAGAAATCAAAAAGGGGCGTGGTCCTGTTGGGCTATGTGCATCTTTGTTTTGGTGCTTTGTTTTGCAAAATTTGACATTTGGATGCCACATTCAAATGTGAATGTTTAAAAATGATCGTCTTTGTCTGTTTAGCTGTGTTCCATTGAGGTGACCTGTGAAAGTGCCAGTGTAATGGCAGCAACTCTGGCGAACGGCGGCTTCTGTCCAATCACAGGCGAGCGAGTGGTGAACCCCGAGGCTGTACGAAACACTCTGAGCCTCATGCACTCCTGCGGCATGTACGACTTCTCCGGACAGTTCGCTTTCCATGTACGTTTTGCATGCACCCGTGGAAATATTTAATGTATTTAATATTCTAAGGAAAGCAAACACATCTGCAATTTGAAACACAATGTTGTTTTATTGTTGGTAGGTTGGTCTGCCGGCTAAATCAGGTGTTTCTGGAGGCATCCTGCTGGTCGTGCCCAACGTGATGGGAATCATGTGCTGGTCTCCACCTCTTGACAAACTGGGCAACAGCGTGAGGGGAATCCAGTTTTGCACGGTATGAATCTATATCATCTCAGCTGGTTAATTGTTTGATCTATTTAAAAAATCTATAAAATATTCATTTAAATACACTTCAAAGAGGACCTATTATGCCCTTTTTTACAATATGTAAAATAAGTCTCTGATGTCCCTAGATTGTGTATGTGAAGTTTCAGCTGAAAATACCACACAAATAATGTTTTATAACGGTTTAAAACTGACCCTTTTAGGCTTTGATCCTATTTGTGCCATTTAGGTGACTGTCGCTTTAAATTTAATTGAGATTGTGCCTTTTTAAATAGAGGGCGGAGCTACAAATGCCTTTGTGTCAGCATAGTGGCAGATTCAAAAACAAGAGTAACTTCCTATGCTAATAAGGGAGAGATTGTCACTAATGGGCGGGGCTTTCCCCCTCTTATGACACGTACAAAGGGAGAATGTCAATCAAAGTGCTTCTGCAGTTTTTATCAAGTGTGATTATAAAAAACTTAATAAGCTTATTAATGTTTACCATTAGAGGCTGGATATATTCACACACTGCTGTGTTTAAACCCCTTATAAAAGTGCTTTTTGCATAACAGGTCACCTTTAAAGTTAATATTTGTGAATGATTCATTTGTTTTTTAAAATAACAACAGCATAATGCATTCTGACAATGTTTTGTGGTTGTTGTTGTTGTTTTGGTAATAGTTTTATTGAAATTTCTTGGTTGCGCTTTTACTACATTGAGTCTACCGTTCTTTTCTTTTTCAGGATCTGGTCCAACTGTTTAATTTCCACAACTATGATAACTTGCGCCACTTTGCCAAGAAACTGGATCCACGCAGAGAAGGCGGAGACCAACGGGTGAGTGACAGATTCATTCTTTTAACTCAGACAACATGCAGCTAATGCAAACTTAAGGCGGATTTATACTTCTGCATCAAGCGCACATATATGGTCCAGCGCAGCCTTTGCATGGTCGCATACCTCTCGTCGTGGCTGGCGCTGATGCACCTCTCTAAAAAATGTAACTACACGTCGCAATGACGCATAGCGCAAGCTCTGTGATTGGTTGGTTTGGTAGCGCTGGCTAGTGAGGGTGGTGCGAAGGAGAGCTGCGAGCCCGTTGGAGTGAGAAGTTTCAAGTTCTGTGAAGGAGCTCCAGATGGAAACTTTTGTTTTGGGTTTACCTTATGATTAATAGTTGTTGCACATCCACTGATTCCCATCTCACAATGAGCGAGTTTGAGCTACTTGTACATTAAGGTAGCGTTCAGAAAATATAAAACACCCATGAAGAAACTCAACACAGAGGAACATAACCTCACCGCCAGCTAGCGTTTCGGAAGTGTTATTGCACAGCTGCACAAAAAAGCATGCAGAAGTATAAATGCACAACTATTCGCAAGGCTTGCGCCATGGGTCACGGCAATCACTCGACGCAGAAGTATAAACCAGCCTTAATGTAACTGCCACAAATGTATCTAATGTTTTTGTAGAAAACGAACAAACACACACACGAATAATGCCACATTGATCAAAATTAGAGAACAGCAGTGATTGTAGAAGCAAGAAACACTCCTAAAAAAAGCTACTTGGAAAAGTACAGGCTCTTGCTTTGAATGACTATAAGAATAAGTAACTCATGAAGTATGCTTTTTTTGTGCTTGTATTTCTATTAGGAACTTTTTAAATTGGATTATAAGCAGTGACTTCGAAATTGGATCTCTAATTTTAATCTGCTATACACACACACACACACACACACACACACACACACACACACACACACACACACACACACACACACATATATATATATACAGTGCTCAACATATATAAGATATACACCCCTCGCAAATCTCTCATTTAAATTTATATTTTCTAAAGGAAGCTATGCAATATTACATTTGTGCATATACATTAGATTAGTCAGTACTGCAGACAAATCTGGAGCTTATCTAACAAAATAACTTACGATAACGGGCCAAAATAAATACATCCACATTTATGTTAGAGAAAAATATTAAATAAAAAAAAAGTTAAAAGAGCAAAATTCAAGAGAAAACTAAAAATCTATAATTTTTTGTTGAAATTTTGCATGAATTTAGATGTATTGTCTTTTTATTTCTAAAGATGTTCTGTGACTAAAATATTATTTAAAAAAATATATCTGTTTAATAAATCTGTTTTGTTTAAATGCACCAAAATAAATTACCTATATTCTCTGAGATATAAATGGATAAAAGTATTCATTTTCAAAATGGGGTGTACTCGTATATGTTGAGCACTTGTATATGCATTGTTTCTATACAATATATTGATAGCTTTTAGTTTTACTCACCCAAAAGGCTCCACACATAAAGTAGTTTTTAAAATTATATTCTAATTTTGTACCCATTTTAAATAAATGTTCTTATTTTTTATTTATTTGAATTTTTTAACAAAATGGAAAAACAGCTAAAATTGAATTTAATAAAATATAAAAAATAGATTTTGATAGATGCAAATAATCCTGTAAATTGACATATTGTCAAAGCGCGTGTGTAATATATGTGTGCTGGCAACCTGTCCTGCAGTCTTTTTTACTTCTCTCAGCCAGTTCTCATTTCTAGTCCTGCATTCTTCATTATTTGCCCTCTTCTGGAGGACCAGCATCCTTTCTGCTTTTAAACACAGTAATCTACCACCAGTGTGCCTTGATTTGGGTTAAATTTGATTGTTCTGCTTCTTTGCTACCAAATAACACCTAAACGGCTCTGTTCTGATTGGCTGGCTTGCTTAAGTTTCCAGCGTTTCAGTGTTTTCTTCTTTCTTCGCCACCCGTACTAATCAAAGCAGGAAATGCCATGATGACATGATCTAATCTGATAATCTATCCGTGTCCATATTGGTTGAACCGCAGCAGCAGAGTCTTGAACCGCTGGACTATGCGAGCCTTCAGCAGGAACTCGCGCTCACTGACAAAGTGTGGAAAAAAGTTTGTCCCGAAACAGATGCGGACACTTCCACCACTGTAGTCTATAGGATGGAGAGGAACTAGGACAGTCAACAGTGTCTGCTCTTTTTCTTCCACCAATCTTTGGGTTTGAAGAGGTGTTTTTCACTTGTTTTTTTTTGTTTGTTTTGTTTTTGTGTTTTTAATTATCATTTATCTTTTGTTTTTTGTTTTTTTTTTGGGGGTGGGGTGTTTTTTATTCTTGTTTTTAGTTCAGTTTTGTTTATCATTGGCTTGTTTTGTTTAGGTTTTTAGTTTAGTTTACTTTGTGTTTTCTTTATAAATTAATTTTGTTAGCATGTTTTGATTTGCTTTGTTTTTTATTTTACTTTGGTTTCATTTGTTTTTGTTTAGTGTTGTTGTTGTTGTTTGTTTGATTTCTTTGTGTATTGACGTTGTTTTTTTTTTAATTTGTGAGTTTTTTAATGCTTTGTTTAGTGTTGCACCAAAAATAAAAAATATCTGAGCTGAAAGTTTTAATTGGAGATGCACTTGGCCAACTTTTATAGAGTTGTTTGTTTGCTTTTTTTGTGTATAGATGAATTAATATATCTGACTTTTTAATGAATTTGTCCTAAATGCTGAAACTGTTATCTTTTGTTTGTTTATTTAATATAATTCAAATAATTACTCAAATGTATTCATAGTCAACACTCAAATTAAAAGTTATCAAAATAATATTTATCACTTAATTGTTTAAATTTCGGTGCATCTCTAGTGTGTTTTTGTGCTTTGTTTTATTTACTTATTTTGTGTTTGTTTTTAAGAAGCTTTGTTGGTTTTTACCTGAAATGTACACTATCTGCCAAAGCCCCTTTAAAGCTGCAATTTTGTTATAATTGTGCAATCTAATTTGATGTTGAAATTGGGGGAATCAGCAAGGACCAAATTATGATATGAAATATCAGTATCTGGGTAACAATACAGTAATATTTTATTGAGTAAAAACTGTGAAATATTGTGTTAAGACAGAGGTGGTATATTTAGTTTTATTTAATTTTCCCCAATCCGCTTGTTAAGTGTGATGTCAAGCGAAGCAGCTTTCGGGTCCAAGTGCAAGAGTTCTAGCTAAAAGAAAGACTTTGTCCAGAAGAAAAACATATTATCAGATATACTGTGAAAATGTCCTTGCTCTGTTAAAGATTATTTGGGAAATATAAAAGGGGGGCTAATAATTCTGACGTTAACTATGTATGTATGTATGTATGTATGTATGTATGTATGTGTGTATATATATATATATATATATATATATATATATATATATATATATATATATATATATATGTATATATATATATATATATATATATATATATATATATATATATATATATATATATATATATATATACATGTATATATGTATATATATATATATATATATATATATATATATATATATATACATACACACACACACACACAGACAGACAGACAGACAATAACCAATGGCCAGAAAGTGATAAATTTTGTATAAATTGTACAAATATTGGCGTCTATGATCCAGCAAGTCCAGAGACTGTTATGCGCACCATGATTTCATATAAAATTCACTTTAATGTGTGTGATATGAATAAAAAGTGGTCATGAACAAATATTTTCTCAATTCAAATGAGTGACCGCTTGGACCCCGGAAACTTAACAACTTACTACTTAACAAGCGGATACTAATTTAAATGATTGTTTATTTACTTTCCTAGATTAATTTGAATAAATATCTAGTTTGTAAGTAAACAATTTGAACTTGAACCTAACTGACAGCAAAACAGAGTTTGTTAGGGCTGCTTGAGTGTTCTGGAATCCTGTTTGAATTACAGATGTTATAAGATATAAAAAACGTTTATAGAAAACCACAAAGACCTTCGGAAAATTGTTCTGAACAGTTACTGTTACTTTTATTTGATGTTTTATTTGTAAATTCTGTTTGTGATGTTTAAATGTCTTGTAAATGTATGTTCTGTTAACTTATTTCAGGCAGTATTTGGTGTTTAAATGCAGTGTGTTTTATGACAGAATTGTTAAATGTGAACAGGTAAAGTTGTAGTCTGTATAAAGTATAACTTTATAAATCAGTCTAATTGTTTACTTTGCACAAAGAAATCATACATAAGAAAACAGATATTGCTCAAACCAAACGAGTGGTTAATGTTACTTTTAGTGCAGATGGTTGACTCTGAGCAGAGAGGAGAGATTGTGTAACTAATGGTTTCACAATGCAAGTTAGTCTTGATGCCAAAACTGCTTTTGAAATGTCTGTTATCCAGTGTTCTCCTGGATTAAATATCTACTGTAGCTGTTTACTGATACCTGAAAGGTTTTCATTACATTGTCCATTAAGGAAATTATTTCTGAAACTTTAACTGTGCCTCTTGAGATTCAGGAATGTAATTAAAAGTGAATTTTTTGGTTGTTTTTTCTACCATCAACTGACAACTTGAATTTATTATTGTTATTTTATTAAGAATGTCTTGCAAGTGACTGTTATGGCATTTATTTAAAGCACAGAACATTTTCATTGCCCTTATGTAATGTTTCTGCAAAATAAATGTATAACTTTGCTAAATGCATTCATTATGTTACATACAGTTGTTTACTGTTTTAATAAATGATTGATAAACACATAGTTTCTTTTACTTAATGTGTCTGTTGGTTGTATATGACTAATTATTAAAACATTGTGAAGAACTGTGAAGAATGTGTCAGTTTTGCTTTGTTTTTGTCATTTTCCATTTGTCTTCATTTTGCCTGTGTTTTGATTGTTTCATTTCTGTCGTGTTAAATTGTTTTGACTATATTTTGTGTCCTGTTTTGTGTGTCTTGTTTTGGTAGTTTCATTAGTTTCTTTTTTTTATACTTGTCCCATTTTGTTTGTTAATTGTGTCAGTTTTGCTTGTGTCCTGTTTCATTTGTTTTGTTAGTTTCTTTTGTCCTGTTTTGTTTTTCTTGTTTCATTTCTTTCATTCAATTAGTAACATTTATCGTGTCCTGTTTGTTTGATTTTGTTAGTTTTGCTTGTGCTGGTTGGTTTGTTTGTTTTTTTTTTGTTTGTTTGTTTTCTGTTTTAACTTTGTTTGCTTTATTAGTGTCCTATTTTGTTAGTTTCAATTGTTCCATTATTATTATTTTTGTCTGTCTTATTTAGTTTTATTAGTTTTATTTATCAGTTTTATTTTTGTAGCTTTATACTTTTGTTTTGTTAATTTAGTCTTGTTTTGTTTGAGTGGTTTTATTTTTGATCTGCATTGTTTTTTGTTTTTTTTATCTTTTTTATTTTGTCTTGGTTTTGTTTGTTTTATTAGTTTTGTTCGTGGCCCATTTCATTTGTTGGTTTGTTTTTGTCCCATTTTATTTAGTTTCTTTCATTTTGTCTGTTTTGTTTTATTAGTTTTATTATTGGCCTATGTTTTTTGTGTGCGTGTTTTTTTTTTGTTTTTTGTCTTGTCTTGGTTATGCTTCTGATGTTTCAGGTTGTTTGCGTCCATTTTGTTTTGAAATTCAACTTTGATGTCATTTTTCCACAGCCTAAAACTCACCCAATAGGTTTTGGGGTCCTTTGGCGAAAATTGCTGCAAATTTGATGCCTTTATGCTAATGTCACGAATGTTCCACATTTTTTTTTTTTGTGTGTTCTTTCTTTTCAGGTCAAGTCTGTCATCAACCTGCTTTTTGCAGCCTACACAGGGGACGTATCTGCTTTGAGAAGGTCACTTTCTTGAATTTTCTGCAAAGTTTTGCATTAAATGCTTAATTTTGAGCGTCTCTTCACACATTTTGTTTTTTTTCTTTGCATGTAGGTTTGCCTTGTCATCGATGGATATGGAGCAAAGAGATTACGACTCTCGAACGGCTCTTCATGTAGCTGCTGCTGAAGGTTAAATTACTAGGAACTTCTCTATTTGTTTTTATCATGTTTTTTTTAAGCCCCAAGACTTTGTGTTTGTTTCCTGTGACTGACCTCATTTCTCTGTGCGATGTTTGGCAATAATGCTAATGTGCTTCTTCTGTGGGTTTCAGGCCATGCTGAGGTTGTGCGTTTTCTGCTAGAGGCCTGTAAAGTGAATCCAGTGCCCAAGGACAGGTATGAATGTCAAATACTGCAACAATGCAGATCTTTGTGTTTTGCTGCATACCTGCTTTTACCAAAGTGTAGAAAGTGGGTCACAAAAATTTTATATAACCTTTGCAGCAATGGTACTTTAAAAAATCTGACTAGCTAGCTAGCAAAAAACAGAGAACATATAAACATGTTTAAACTATTTACATCATGGTGATAATGTGTTTAATCATGTTAAAGCATTAAAATATGTTAAGTAATGTTAGAAATGATAAAAAATGGAAAGGGAAATCATGTTAAAAACAAGCTAGCAACATGTTATACCACATTATCAGTGTGTTCATTCACATTGAAACATGCTAGCAATGTGGTAAAACATGCAATGAGTGTTAAATCATGCTACAGGCATGTTAAATGTTTGCAGCGTGATAATTCATGTTAGAAATATCTTAGTAACTGGTTAGCAAAGCTTTACATTATATTAGAAACATGCTAAAATGTGTTAGCAATGTGTTATACATATTACATTAGCAGTAGTTCATTTTAAAACATTCTACCAACATGTTAAAATGTTTTAATTGGTGTGTTAGTAAACTAACAAAGAGTTCATACATGTTAGAAACATGCTTGCAAAAGTGTATTCCATACTTTTGATGTGCAAATTCCCAAACAGGCTAGCAATGTGTTAAAACATGTATAGGGTTGTAAATGATACTACAAACATTTTAAATTTGTTAACTAGTGTGTTAGAAAATGCTGAAACATGCTAGCAAAGACTGAAATTGTATTTAAAACATGGAAGCAGCATGTTATGTCACATTATTGATGTGCTAATTCACATGCTACATGTGATGCATGCTAACAATAGGTTAAAACATGCTTCAAACATATCAAAGCATTTGCATTGTGTAAATTCATTTTAGAAATATGTTAGCAAAGTGCTAAATTATGTAAGAAACATGCTAAGGAATGAATTGTACATGTTAAAATATGCTAGCAGTAGTTTATGATAAACATGTCAGCAACATTAAAATGTATTAAATAATGTTAGAAAACTAGCTAGCATAGAGAGAAATCACGTAACAAACATGCAACCTGTTATACCAAATATATACCACATGATGTGCTAATTCATGTAGAAAAAAGCTCGCAATGTTAAATTAAAACATATTTGATCACATCATCAATGTGCTAATTCACATGGAAACATGCTAGAAATGTTAAATCATGTTAGCAACATGCTAAAATGTGTTAGTAATGTGTTAAATCATATTAGAATCATGCCAGCAACATGTTTTATCACATCATCAAAGTGCTAATTCACAAACAACATGCTTGTGATGTTAAATTATGTTAGCAACATGCTAAAATGTGTCAGTATTGTGTTAAATCATGTTAGAATTATGCTAAAAACATGTTTGATCACATCACCAATGTGCTAATTCACATGGAAACATGCTAGAAATGTTAAATCATGTTAGCAACATGCTAAAATGTGTTAGTAATGTGTTAAATCATATTAGAATCATGCCAGCAACATGTTTTATCACATCATCAAAGTGCTAATTCACAAACAACATGCTTGTGATGTTAAATTATGTTAGCAACATGCTAAAATGTGTCAGTATTGTGTTAAATCATGTTAGAATTATGCTAAAAACATGTTTGATCACATCACCAATGTGCTAATTCACATGGAAACATGCTAGAAATGTTAAATCATGTTAGCAACTTGCTAAAATGTGTTAGTAATATGTTAAACGTGTTACAAGATTAGTAGTAATTCGAGTGAGCATGTTAAAAATATTCTATCAGTGTGCTAAAAGGCTTACAAATGCTAACCCCAGGTGCTGTGCCTTTTAAACGTCATATTTTTTCCTCAAACAGGTGGGGAAACACTCCGATGGACGAAGCCATTCATTTTGGCCATCACGATGTGGTAACAATCCTGCAGGACTATCACAACACCTACAGCCCGAAGGAGAGCAGCGCCGACAGCGAAAAAGAGACTGCAGAGAAAAACCTTGACGGGATGTTGTAGAGATGCTCTGTCGTGTGTGTCTGAGGTATGCATTTATACAAAGAAAACGTACAAAATGCTAAAAAAAAGGACGTGTTTGGCCACTTTTACCCTGTTTTGTGGTGTTTGTGTGTGCGCGTGATGTGTATCCTAGTTTTATCGTACACTCGGAGGAATGTAGCCTCATACAAGTCTTATTTAGCAGTATCTTCACGTGAACATACAATTTAAACTTCATACACTATATATAAAACGTGTATATATATAGTTCACTTACAGTCATAGAAGCAAAATGATGTCAAACTGATATTTAAGAACGGGCAGCTTGATGCGTGCGGGAAACGTTGGGTGGGAAGTGTTTGGATTTATTTTTATATTTATTACATTTGTTTTCTTTATCGTGCATTTTAGTCGATAGTTCTGAGGAACGGTAGTAATTTATGCCTTTTTATTTTTGATTGTATAGCATCTTGTGATTATGCTACAAATGATGACGCTGTTCTTTGATTGTCAAAAATTATTGCACTTTTGATTTTATTATATTTATTCAACTTTGCTTACTTCAAATGAAATTTGAAAAAAACGTTTATTTATTTTTTTCAATTTCATTTTATCAGTTTTCAATTTGTTAACAAAAGTTAGGTGTCACTAATAATTACATTTAACAGCATTTGTTAAACTAGGTTGATATTAATTCATATACAGTGTTAATTTCCTGATTGTTCAACAATATGTATGGTATAAATGTCTGACTTTACAGAAATGTAGTAAAGTATAGCCGAGATTAACAAATGCTGTTAAAGTATTATTTATTGCAACCAAAAGAACCGTTTTCGCACTTGCATGTTCATTGTACTCCAAGAAATTGCTCAATTTGATACCTTGATCTGCTTTGCAATATGTTATTAAAATGTTTAATATTAGTTAAGTATACTGGTATAAAATACAGGATCTGATGACGGTTTACTTGGCCAATGTTAACAAAATCAAACTTGTTACCAAATTCTCTTTAAAGAACTAGAAGGTCCATTTTCATAGCTGCCTGATTACTGTAGTACAGGAATGTGCTGTATTTGTTACATATTTTAAGTGAATAATTAAAGTTTCTATGTACGTAAAGCATAAATCTCAAACTCAATTCCTGGAGGGCCGCAGCTCTGCACAGTTTTGCTCCAACCCTAATCTAACACAGCTGATCCAACTAAGCAGGTGTGAATTGGAGGTGGTTGGAGCTAATCTATGCAGAGCTGCGGCCCTCCAGGAATTGAGTTTGAGACCATTGCTATAAAGTGTTGTGGAAATTGCTTAAAGGCATTGTAAGGGCCATAGTCTCACATTCCTTTTCATTGAAATAGATTTAATTTCTGTATTTGATTCCTATTAAAAGTTGTTGTAATGTGCTAATGAAATGTAAAATATATTCGTACATTCCTGCTCATCATACTACAAGAGTTTCCTATGTGTGACACCTTTACGATTGAGATCACAATGTTATAATTTGATAATATATTTAAGTAGACGGATATTAAAAGAATTCCCACTGCTTTTTGTATTTAATAACGTTTGGACTTTCAGTTTGTTTATGTAGCTTTAGTGTTTAGGACAAATTATTGTAACTGGCTACGCTTGCATTACATCGACAAAAGTTTTTCCTTTTAAGATTTTTATACGTTTCACATTTAGACGACAACGTTTTTTAAAACGATCCATGTTTACAAATATTCGCAAAAAAACAGCACGAAAACGCTGTTTTTCATATTTAATAACTTACGGACTTGTAATTGGTTTACATAAGTTAAGTCTTAAGGACAATTTCTTTTGTTCCTGACGAAGGTTCAATGACAAAATAGTCAAAAATTGAACAGTTTTACTTTAGTTTCAAAAGTGTTTATGGAAACTTTCGAATACGACAACAATTTCAAAATGTCCCGCATTTACACAAATCCACAAAAACAACTAGCTGCATAAATGCAATAGCTGCATTTGGCACTTTGTAAGTAAACAGTACCTGTAGGGAAGTGACGATGTGTATAGCGATGTGTTATGTCATGCTACGTGTCGGAAATCGCAAATGCTCAAATACTACTACATTTGAATTTAAACTTCACAATCATTAGAAAATGATGTTCTTTATAGTATGAATGGTCTTCAGAAGTACTACATCTGCCATGTTGTCATTATCACAAGACTTACCCACGTCAGTGGTGCCACTTCACTCCCATTCTTAAATTCTTTAGCGCAGCCTCATGGGATAGTAAATCCAATGAGAATCTCACCAGTTGTAGGTCATCCGAGTAGTTCTCGCCTATTACTATGAATTTGGACATGCTACTCAGCCTGCATACATTCCACGTACTATATAGTAGGGAAGTATACAATTTCTATAATTTGCTGCGTGTGTATGGCCTCTGTTTTTGTTTGTAACGTGAAGTAAATTTTTGCAAATGAAGCGTAAGGAAACACTTGAGCAGCAAAACTACTATGTACTCCGCCATTGTTGTGTGTTTATTTGCTCTTGAATTTAATCTATATTCCCCTAAACGCATACTATTTACATGCATGATGTCATCGCTTTTAAATTTCACTTTCGTTTTCAGGTGTTTACACAGATACAACTACAACGGCATTTTCAAATCCTTCCACTTTGAAACGGTTTCAAATGTATTCAGTTTTAGTCCCAAAAACACTGTTGTTTTGTAAACGAACAGGCAAAATGTATAAAACGTTTCGCATTTTTGCCTGAAAACATCGTGTAAACAGCCCATTATTGTACTACAGAAATACACTTAATTTGATTCTTATTTTCAGATATTGTAATGTTTCCCCGAAATTCCTAAAGTCCTAAAAAGACATGTTTCATACCAGCCTCTTTATTGTACCAGTTACTCACAGTAAGTTATTTGTAATTTAATAACTTAAATAGATTACTTCTATATTGTTCTACGTGTAATTCCTCTATTTGATACCCGTCTACTTAACTAATTCAAATATATTGAAATGTTGTCGAAATTACTTTAGAGCACCAGAACAACTGCCCTCTCACTGTAGACTTTCCTGTATTTAATATGTTGATGATCTACAGTATAATACCTTTTCATTTCTTAAGATGAATATTTTGGTATTAAATACAGGTATTTTCTGGGATATTCTGAAAATGATATTTCTAATGTTTTCATTCTGGTAACACTTCGACAGCATGAACTTAATGATACCAAAATTACATCATTTGTCATTGTACTACAAGTAATTCCTGTATTTAATACACATCTACTTAATGTTACCAAACAAAAACTTGATATTACTGAAATTATCTTTAAGCACTAGAAGGACCAGTTTTGCATCTGCCTGTTTATCGTAATACTCACATTTCCTGTAATTGGCACCTTAACCCTACAGGGCACTCATTGAAATGCTCAATGGAAAAGTCCTGGAGTGGCACTGGGGGTTATCACAGGACCATTGAAGTTTTAGAATTTGAGACATTGTAATCAATATCAATGAAGTTCTTCACCTTATAAAGGGTTAATAAAGGGTCTAACACTAATAGGGTTGTAACGGATCATGCTTGATCCGTGATTCATATGGATCACAACGCACGGTTCGGAACACATGTGACCCGTTGATTAATACTTTTTTTTTTTTGCTTGTTGATTAATCCTAAATTTGTAACGACCGCAGAGAGATCGCCTCTCACATCATTCAAATCACATGTCTGAAAGTATTTAGGCTTTCCTGTAAAATGTAATGATGACTGAAGAAGTCATGGTAGGTTGTTCAGGATGTGGTGGCTTTCTTAAGTTATTAAAGGTGTTTTCTGTCACTTCTTGTTTAGCCTGCATTAATGCATTCAGTGTAGGCTGCACGATTAATCATTAAAAGATCGGGATCTCAACACCCACGCTACATAAATTATAAATGATGGTGATTTGCATGTTTATTAATCCTTCGAATTGCTGCATTCAAATCTGTGTTTAAAAAACACAAAAATCAAGAAAGAGATTCAGTCTTAAGTCTTTTGAGTTAATCAAATTACAAACAGTCAAATAACACAGAGGTACTTGGATAACAGTTTATAGTTTAGATAAAAACACTGATGTTTGTGGTTAAGTTTAAAATCACAGTCATATGCATTTAACGACACTCAAAAATTAAAGTTGTAGGCAGCGATAACATTATTTAACTAAAAGGTGGCAACAACCAACTATCAAAAATATGCCACTGAATAATTCTTCAAAAATGACCCATCTAACAATGAAACATGACCTTTTATGAGTGGATAGCTGAAAATGAGACTAAAAATAAACATGGGTTGTACAAATTATAATGTCAGATTTCTACATTTAGTGCTACCAGCAACAGCAGTAGTAACAGTGAATTTTTCACAGTATTGAATATTTTATAATTAATTTGTATTCAGCTGATTCTTTTTTCATTTTATTTTTAATCAATTTACAGGTTCTAAATTCTGTTTGTTAAAACCAAAAGTTTCTTGCAGTACTGTTTCTGTAATAAATGGAAAGCGGTCTCTTCCCCCCCTTTTGGCTGATCTGAAAAATGGTCCAATCCATGACTAAAAAAACTTAATGTGATCTAAACCGTGAGATTTGTGATCCATTACACCCCTAAACACAATTAAGCAAATGTTGTGTACATTTTTTTTGTGTGTTGTTATTGTGTGCAAAAAGAACCAGGAAAATTTTAGATTTTCAGTTTTATTCTCAGCACATAAAGAAATGACAAGATTAAAAGTTGAAAATGAACAAACAATCAGAAAGGTTGTGGCATCAACACCTGAATGCATTGGTGTAAATGCAGTCTAAACATGTGTCATGTAGTTGTTTTTATGTCTAAAAGCACACGTTTTAAGCGAATAAGCTCACAAATTGTTTTATTGTACAGTACGATGGACAAAGAGGCACGTTTACTTGAAGAACGCCTCCAAAGCTGATTGTGTGTGTGCTTGTTTTCTAGTGGGACACTATTATTGAAGTATTGTAAATGGCGTTTTTTATTGTGTCTGTATGTGCTTTAACTGTAAAAAATTTGTTTTGGAAAAAAAAAACGACCAAAAGATTCACAACAAACAAAACTACAGTAGGTCATTATTCGTATCTTAATTGGTTTTACTTGTTGCACTTTAGCAATTTTGTGTAAATTGTTTTTCGTTTTTACGAAGAAAGCTGTTACTTTTATTTTTAGCAGCGTTTGTTATTTACTGCTGCGAATGTATCGCGATGTTGTGAAATCGAACTTTGATTTTAATATTTAGTTATGTTGTGCTGTAGATGTTTGTTCGTACCTTTGTTCGAATTATATTCCACATTCGAAATGTAAAAACAATAAAGACTTTCAACAGTGGTTTTCGTATAGCGTTTTTAAACGTTTATCTTAATTCGTTCAAAATATTTACAAAACAGTGGCTTGAAAGATGTGTCTGTTGGGGTTTTCGTATATTTTTGGTCGGTGACAAACATTTTAAGGTGCAATTTTTTTTAAGGCTTTTCCAAACAAAATTGAAAAATGTTAAATTTAAATAAGAAGAATATTTCTGTTACACACAACACCACAATCCAGTGCACAAGAAGAGAAAATAAAACTACAGAGTACAAAAAATAGATAATACTAAATGAAGCACCAGCAAATTCGGAAAATGTAAAATTGATTGACATATATAGAAACGGTGTTTAGGAGAGTAAACCCCTAACAGCTTACATGTTAAATCAGAATTTTCCTGAAATTCCTTTGTTCTGGGTGAAACTGACAAAAACACATGTTGGAATTTTATTTATTTATTTATTTATTTTTTGCCTCAAATCGTAAAGAAGGAACTTCAGAAATTCTTTACTTAAAGAAAACAAAGCCTATTTTAGGACTATTTTAATTGCAATTATGATTTGCAGTTTAACAGTGTAATTCACATTAATGGGATTGGATTTTTTTTCTGAAAATGCGTTTCCTTTAAACTCATAATAAATGTTTAATTTCTCTTTTATATTACAGTAAAAATGATCAATATATTACATACAAGACATACTATATATCAGAAAAAAAATGCTTTTGAACACAGATCATTTCTTTCTTGTTGTGTTATTGCAGCTGGTGGGTTTAACTGAAATGTAGGCTTTTTGGCTTTTAGTTGTATTTATTCATAAAATGTTTACAATATTAGCTCCTGGAAACGTGAGGATTTTCATATTGTTGGTCTGTGTCAAAAATGTCAAAGGTGCAAATAGAAATATATTTTTCACATAAGATTAATTAAATAATGGCTTAACTGTTTAAAAAAGTATGTAATAGTCCTTAAAATAAGTTTCGTTTCCTTTATAGAAAATACAGAAGAAACGTTTTTCTGAAATGTATCCAATCTTGAGATTCTTGTCCACTCTTTTTCTTTTCTTTTATATTACTTGGCATTGTAGAAAATGAAGTGCTATTTTAAAGTAAGTGCTCTACGTTCATACACACATTCCCTGCTTAAAATGTTGCTTTTCTTTTCTAGAATAAATGCTGAGGTTATTGTGGGGTAAATTCAAGCTGTTTTTTTTCCGCTATAGATTTTTTCCGCTAGTGAATGAGATGAGGATAGGTGAATACAGTGTTTTTTTTTAGCATGAAAAGGAGAGGAATAACAGAATTCTTCCTTTTTCATTTGCATTATTGCAAAAAAACAGCGAAAGAAACCATTCGAGTCACTCGCGTTTTCTATGTAATTGTCATCAAGTCTGCTGCCTGCGAAAAGAAACAAAAATAATTCATGTTGATGAAATTTTATATATACAGTTGAAGTCAGAATTTTTAACCCCCGTTTATTTTTTTCCCAATTTCTATTTACCGGAGAGAAGATTTTTTTTCAACACATTTATAAATAGTTTTAATAACTCATCTCTAATAACTGATTTATTTTATCTTTGCCATGATGACAGTACATAATATTTATTTAGATATTTTTCAAGACACTTCTATACAGCTTAAAGTGACATTTAAAGGCTTAAATAGGGTAACTAGGCAGGTTAGGGTAATTAGGCAAGTTATTGTATAATTATGGTTTGTTCTGTAGACAATCAAAAAATATATAGCGTAAAGGGGCGAATAATTTTGACCTTAAAATGTTTTTCTAAAAATTCAAAACTGCTTTTATTCTAGCCAAAATAAAACTATTATCAGAAAAAAGAAAAAATATTATCAGACACACTGTGAAAATTTCCCGGCTCTGTTAAACATCATTTGGGAAATCATTAAAAAAGAAAAAGTTATTCAAATTCAAACAGTACTTACCTCCAATTGTACAGTATCGAATCGATTCTAAAATATAGAGAAATAGATAAAACAAATTAATACTGAACGATTACATTTCATTCTTTTTTTGTAAATATATATACATTAATATGTCCTTACCATGCGCTCCAGCTCGCCGTAGACCTCAGGTGACATTGGCATGAGGTTCTCATTATATTCTTGTGGTTTCCTATTTTTAAGAATTATAATGTTTAAAAAATGTTTTTGCATGGCTGATGTATGAAAATCAACAAAAAAAGGTATTTGTATGCCAGTCCAGTAGATGGCGATGTCACGGTGTAAGGAAACACTAGGTGTATGCTCACAACAGTCATGTAATCCACCATAGTTGTTTTGGTTGTCAAGCACTCTTGAATACTATAAACTTTCACAAATATATTTTTTTTGGTTGGTTCACTGAGACTTTAAAGGAGTGGTCCACTATGATATCATATTTTAAACTTTAGTCGATGTGTAATGTAACTGTGTTAACTAGACAACATCTCTGAATGTAATATGCTCAAAGTTCAATGCAAAGGGAGACATTGGCTTTTACAGAGTTAGCATGGCTAAGCCTACAGCGAACGAATTTAGGCAATACAAAAACATATATCCAGGCTAGTGAGATCACATGGACTTCCGGTTACGTGCATTTATCTCGTGCACACACCCTGCGCAGCGAAGGGGCGTGGCCAGAGGCATTGTAATGTTAAAGCAGAGAAAGCTAAAATGCCATCCAAACGCTGCTATTTCCACAGAGCTTCTTCTGTTTCTGTATTTGGACTTCTAAAGGACACGACACAAAGACAGAAGTGCTTACAGTTTAATTTTAATTATGTTCCAGAGAATTATATAACAAACATATAGCTCTAGCATTTGACAAAGGAGAGCTTCCAGAATCTCTCCCAGTTCAGTGCTGGATTTGGTTAAAACTCCTCCAACAGACGAAGCTGTGAGCCACAACCTGTAAGTATTTTTATTTGTTAAAAATGATCCATTACATGCACCGTTTCTAGCATTAACGGTATGTTGTAGTGAGGACGTAAACAAGGATGTAAACTATTGGAAATGCTCTCTATGCATGTCTCTCTATGCATGTCTCTCTATGCGTGTCTCTCTATGCGGCTCTCTCTATGCGACCGCTTTCTGTGTGTTCTACGTCTCAAATAACAAATTTGCAAAAGATATGGGAACGTTTCATATAACTTACACATTTCTTATTCTAAATGTATGTGAAAGACACTTATCAGGTTTTATTTTAGAGAGCAGGCGTGAGCTGTGTGCTCTTCATTTCTGTCCGATTCAGGCAGCTAATGCTGCTAACAGCTGCTCTGATTGATAGTGTTTACACAGCGGAATCACAGCACATTATGTAAGCGGACCAATCAGAGCGTCTTGAAGGCGGGCCTTTCAGAGGAACTAGGAAATATGACAGTCGTTTTTATGTTAGCTGAGTAGCGGTTTTATAATCAAAGTAAGATATACGAGAAAATAATGTGATTTTCTACAAGTGAAGCATGAGCATACATTGCTTTGCATCTTATACACACAACCAAGCCTTAAAAATACACCGTGGACCACCCCTTTAATGGTTTTGTATTCAAAAATGTCCACTTTGATACCAGTTTTCCGAACTTTGCCTTTTTATGCCCAAAATATGTAAATGAACCACTAGTGCCTGTAAATGTTCTGTTTTGAAAATGGGGTCTTACAGGACTGATTTTGGTTGCTAAATATAAACATACATGTGAAACTAAATGTTAAATCAAAATTAAATGTATTTTGTTGAAAAAATTTAAAAAGGAAATGTAGGTTTTATAAATATAGACTTTGTGTGAGTAATCATAAGTTTCATTCAGTATTGGCTAATACCGATAAGGCTAAAGAAAGATATCTCATTGAACACTTTATTCAATCAGTATATTGTACATAAATTGTACGTGTTTTGTAGTAATTGACTTACATTTCAGAGATGGAGATGAGAGTGGTGCTGAGATATCCCTCATTTGACTTCTTATCAACGTCCATTGGTTCTTGCTCTGCATAAACGTAAAGAGATAAAAGAATGAGCAAGTTATTATTTTAGATTTAAAAACAAAAACAGACCATTGGATCTAGTAAAAATGTAAAGGATGTCAGTTAAGGCTGTCAAAACTTGTAAACATTAAATCTAACAGATCATTTCCCCTACATCGAGGTCTGAAGGTCAACCTACATTCAAGTCTTCTCTAGCTATCCATCATTAGCCTAGCAACTAACTTAGAACAAGCTAATTTGTGATGTCAATGTTCTAACCATGATAAAAACATGCTAATTCATGTTAATCATGTTAAAACCTCTTAACCATTTGGTAAACAAGCTAGAAATATGTTCTTTTAAACTAGAAACATGTGACCGCAACATCTGAATGCTAACAATCATAACCATGGCTAGGCAGCATAATAATGTGATTAAAAATAAATGTTTGAAACATGCTAATCCTGACTATCAACATGTTAGCCATTCAATAAAACCTGTTTTAAACATGATAATTCACATAACTACATACTTGAATAATGTTGACAAGCTAATTTATGCTAACAAGATACTCGCACATGTTAAAAATGTTAGCCATTTGGTAAACAAATGCTATTTTAAGCTAACAAACTGCATAAACATGTTGGCCATGCCTAAACCATACTAATTTTTAGGAAACTAGCTAATACAACATACTGACCATGTGATAAAACATGTTTGAAACATGGAAATCTATGCACGCCACATGATAAAACATGTTGACTATTTAAAAAACACATTGATGAGATGATGTTTCATGATAGCAACATGTTAAACATGCTAATTAACATGACCTAATTAAACAATTTGAACATGTGATAAAACATGCTAATTCATGCTAACAAGATATATACAACATGTTATAATTAAACTATTTGGATGTGGTAAAACATGCTAATTCTGGTAAAATGTTCCTAAAACAAGGAAGGAAACCCGCTAATAAAACATATTTACTGTGTGATAAAACATTCTTGCTACATGGTAATTCTTGCATGCAACATAAAACCTTCTGTTTGTTAAAACACATTGGAAACATGATAGCAGCATGCTAAAACATATCGGCCATGTGGTAAAGCCTTTAGGAAACAATGAAATTTTTAACGAAACATGTTAGCAACATGCTAACTGACTTCTCTGAGTAAAACTTTCGAACTTCAAGCTTTTCAAAAATTTCAGAGCTCATTTTTCGAAGTCAACATCGCAGTTTTGTCAGAGACTTGACTCGGCTAGTTTTCGCACTTTAATTACATTTATTCATATATAATGGATATTTTGTGTGCGTTTCTTACTGTCTGTGGGCTTGGAGTAGTATTTCTTGAAGGCGTCGTCTTTGGGAATCTGAGGATACAGGAAGCGCAGAGGGTTTTCTGGAACGTTGTCGGCGGCCATTACACGGTAATTTCGAATGATGTCAGGAAGTGAAACAGCGGAGAGCTCCTTCTTTGTGTACGGCTCTACAGAGCGAATCTGTGGATCCTCTAAACAAACACATTTAAAAAATTGCGGTTAAAAAAAAATCTGATACCAAAATGTTGTTTTAAAGTTTATTTATTTGATTGTGGTTTTAGTTATTGTTGGCAGTGACGTCTCACCATTTGCGTCGTGTTCGACCCAGCTGAATGTAATGGCTCCATCACGGTTGCTTTCACTGAAGCGCAACAGAAACGTCCCTGGAGCTTTGTTGTTGAGCAGAGATTTAGTTCGATCTTTGGTCACAAATCCCATGATGCACCTGTGTGAGGCAGACAGGGTTAAAGTAATGTTCCTGCTTGTCCTTTTGGCTTTTTAAAAAAAAGATGATTTAATTTTTACTATATATATATATATATATATATATATATATATATATATATATATATATATATATATATATATATATATATACGGTTTATTTTATATTAGGTTCCTACATCTTACCCATCATCCCACAGGCTCAGCAAATGTCTCCTTATCAGGTCGAGAACTGCTTCAATCCACAGCCAGAAAGTGAAGTTCTTCTCACTGCCAGACTACATCAAACACCAGACTCGAATCAGATTATTTATAAACCAGAAGAACCACTGCATTCAATCCTGGAGATTAAACAATAATGCATACAAACCTTACAGAATCGGTTCCAGGGAATCTGAGCTTCAGGATCCGATGCCGCTTTAGGACCTGCGGGACAAAATTCACATTTACACCTGGTGTGTCATCTGCTGTTTAAAACTAGCCTAGTGCGTCGTCTGCTGTTAACTAAAATCTAGCCTAGAGCACAACCTAGTGTTAAAAAGTAGCATAAAGCAAAAAAACTAGCCTAAATTGCCATCTGCTGTCAAAAACTAGCCTAGTGCGACGTCTGCTGTTAAAAACAAGCATACAGCACCATCTGCTGTTAAAAAAACTAGCCTAGTACGTCACCTGCTGTTAAAAAACTAGTCTAGCGCATCGTCTGCTGTTTAAAACTAGCCTAGAGCACAACCTAGTGTTAAAAACTAGCCTACAGCACCATCTGCTGTTAAACTAGCCTAGCACGTCATCTACTGTTTAAAAACTAGCCTACAGCACCATCTGCTGTTAAAAACTAGCCTAGCGTGTCGTCTGCTGTTAAAAGCTAGTCTAGTGCATTGTCTGCTGTTTAAAACTAGCCTAGAGCACAACCTAGTGTTAAAAAACTAGCCTAGCGCGTCGTCTGCTGTTAAAAACTTGCCTAGCGCATTGTCTGCTGTTAAAAACTAGTCTAGCACATCATTTGCTGTTAAAAACTAGCCTACAGCACCATCTCCTGTTAAAAATTAGCCTAACGCGTCGTCTGCTGTTAAAAATTAGACTAGCTAGCACATCATCTACTGTTAAAAAAACTAACCTAGAGCACCGGCTGCTGTTAAAAACTAGCCTAAATTGCTGTCTGCTGTTAAAAACTAGCCTAGCACGTTATCTGCTAATAAAAACTAGCTTGGAGCATAACCTAGTGTTAAAAACTAGCTTACAGCACCATCTGCTGTTTAAAACTAGTCTAGCATGTCGTCTGACGTTAAAAACTAGCCTTAAGCACAACCTATTATGAAAAACTAGCCTACAGCGCCATCTGTTGTTAAAAACTTGCCTAGCGCATTGCCTGTTGTTAAAAACTAACCTAGCGTGTCGTCTGCTGTTAAAAACTAGCCTAGCCTGTCGTCTGCTGTTAAAAACTAGCCTAGAGCACCATCTGCTGTTTAAAAACTAGCCTAGAGCACCATCTGCTATTTAAAAACTAGCCTAGAGCACCATCTGCTGTTAAAAACTAGTTTGGCACATTGTCTGCTTTTTAAAACTAGCCTAGTGTGTCCTCTGCTGTTAAAAACTAGTCTAGCGCGTCGTCTGCTGTTAAAAACTAGCCTAGAGCACCATCTGCTCTTAAAAACTAGTCTAGCACATCGTTGGCTGTTAATACTAGCCTAGAGCGCGCCATCTGCTGTTAAAAACTAGCCTAGCACGTCATCTGCTGTTAAAAACTATCCCAGAACGCCATCTGCACCTAAAAACTAGCCTAAATTGCTATCTGCTTATGATTTTGTGTTTTTTCTTTTTTTTTTTTTTTTTGTGAAATGCACAATTTGGGCTGGAAATGCAGCTAATATCATTCTCACCTAGCAGTTTATTTCCCAGCATGCTTAACTGTTCAGGATTAAGGCCTCGTTTGGTGATGGAGGAAAACTGCCAGCTCAGCACTTCCTGTAGCTGACCCCATGTGGCCGGTGGAGGAGTCACGAAAAACGACAGGTTCTGGAGAGGATAAAAGGAGAAAACGGTGGAAAACCATGTGTTGAGGTAAGATCAGATGTACTGCTTAAGCATCTCAAGAACATCAGCATTCAAGAGGACGTACAACTAAATAGATTTGTAGTTTTATTTATGATTATTTTCAATTCGATGATTTTTAAAATAAATTTTGCTGTCTGCTTTTTGTCAATTCTATTCATTGGTTTATTTCAATTGTCAGATTTATTGTAAATTCGTTTTAATTATTTAATTCTATTCAGTTTTAAGTTAATTAAATAAATTGTAGTTATTTTATTATTGCCATTAATTTTAGCATTAGCTTATCTTAAATCAGTCAAAGCAACAGTGTTTTTTTTTGTATGTATTTACATATTACATGTAATATTTTAATAAATTGAACGCTTCTGACATTTTACTTTCATTTTTTTCTATTTAATTTAAATTTTATTGTAGTTTTATGTGTTTTAATATGTATTTCTCAAAATTTTGATCGTTTAAAATATTTAGGTTAATTTTTTGCATATAATATTTATACTTTCAGTTGTTGTTCATCTATTATAGTGAGGAAAGAGCATTTACCTTTGGTTCAGAGGTCAGCATGTTGTACCACATGATGGACGCCCATCCACTGGGCAGCTGACTGACATTGGAGATCACGACTATGGGCAGAGATGTGGTCTGAAGAAAGAAAGAGAAAATAACATATCTAATGTTTATGATTTGGTGGTGATTGTTTTAAATTTAGTTATTTTCTAGAATTTTCTGACCTCAAAGTTGATGACCAACCCAGACCAGCAAAGCTCAGCATCAAAGGTGATGGAGTGAAGCTCCTCCGTGACGATCAGCGGTCCCTGAAAAGAGTTGAGCCAAAAATAACATTCAGATATGCGGAAATTGCATTGAAATGTTGCACTTTGGACACTTGGAGCTTGTATTTTCCTGTGGCGTTGAGCTTAAGTGTATCATCCTTGTTAGCATCCCCCATGTAGGAACTGCATGTTTGAATCATATTTCATGTGGGGCAAGTAGAACCACCAATGTAAACCATGGTTTAAATTGGTGCCGTGACCCGGGTGGGAGAGAATCTTTAGGTCAACTAGTAAGATCTGTGCTGGTAAGCCTTTCTCCCATTCTCAAGAGGCTCACAAGTGCCTCATGCTAGAGACTGTGGTCTTTAGTGACCTATATTGCGTGTTCATCTCACTGAAACACTGGTTTGAGTACTATTTGGAGTGGGAAGAACTGAGGGGTTTAAGGGGGTAAGTGTAATGAAGGCTGGCTAGTAGGATTATGAGGTGCGCTAATGATTGATTCTAGAGGACGATGTAAAGCCCATGTTAATTTACCTTAAATTACTTATCCACCTAAAAGCTCTCTCCCACCAGGGTCACGGCACCAATTTAAACCTTGGTTTACATTGGCGGTTCTACTTGCCCCACATCAAACATGATCCGGACATACATTTCCTACATGGGAGATGCTATCAAGGATGATACAGCAAAGCAAGGGTCTGGGTGAATCAAGTTTACCAGCACATATCTTACTAGTTGGCCTCCATTACACTTATCATCCTAAAAGCTCTCTCCCACCTGGGTCATGGCACCAATTTAAACCTTGGTTTACCTTGATTTACATTAATGGTTCTTCTTGCCCCACATCAAACATGGCTCAAACATGCATTTTCTGCATGAGAGATGCTACCAAGGATGTTACAGCAAAAAGAGGGGCTGTGTAAGTGAGGTTTACCAGCACAGGTTGTACACCCTTGTTGCACTCACTCATCTAATAGCTCTTTCCCATCCGGGTCATGGCACCAATTTAAACTGTGGTTTACATTGATGGTTCAACTTGCCCCAGTCCAAGCATGATTTGATTCAGCATTTCCACATGGGAGACAAGTATGCTAATAGGAATCCTGTCCAAAAGGGAGGGTATGGGGGAGTGAGGTTTGCCCACACTAGCCAAGTGTTTATTTTAGGCCCTGTTGCATATTTGCAGCATTGCATGGTTATGATGAAATTCACTTTGCCACGATTCCCTGACCATTGTCACAATTCCCAACGCTCTTTGCTATAGCAGAGGGGAAACTTTTCTGTGAATTATGACTCTATGAACAAACTCTCACCTCACTGGTTCTGTTTCCAGTAACTTTCCTCTCTCTCAATTGCTGTAAAGTAAAAAGAATAATGTTATTTTTATATTTGACTACTTTTCTAAACTGTGGTTGGTTCAGTTAGCAAAATGTTTTGTTTTTCATCTCACCAGATGACGAAATTCTGCTGCCATTCCATTGGACTCCTCCATGTTCATCACCTTCATGGATGTTCCCAAGATGTTGAACATACGAAACCTAAAACAGAAGCATTAGTGGGTAAGCTGAAGTGGAATTGGGCTAGTTTAAAATAAACTGCTTTTAAAGAGAAGATTAGCAAAACTAAATTCTGTCACTGTTTATGGTCAGTATTTAATGTAATTTTGTTTAAATGCGTAGTTCAGCCAAAAACTTAGAAATACACACTCAAGTGGTTCTAAACATTTATATATATTTATAAACACAAGATAATCTGAAGAATCTTGGGGAAAATCAGCCATTGACATCAATAGTAGAAACAAAAAAATTGTGGATAAGTAAGTTATGACTGAATTTTAGGGGGTGAATTATGCCTTTAATTATTTTTACAGTGATTAAAATGAAAAATATGGACTACTTTTATACTTTTTTTGTTGTTGTTGTGAATGACAGAATTTCTAGAATAACCACCCCTTTAATGGTATACAAAATAGCAAAGGATGAAGTACATACCCTTTTCGTTTTTCAACGATATCCCTGCAAGGCATAAAAAGACACGTTAACACAAGACCATACATAATACATTTGCAGTATTACATAATGTATGCTAAATCTAAAATTGATTTACATGAGTGACTCATTACCTAAGTACACAAAACCTGTACGCAAAAAACCTACATTAATTAATCCAAATCAAAGTTTTGTTGAACACTCACTTATCAAATTGCACCTTCACCCGAAGAGTGTGGTTAAATTCCTGAATTTTTACGAGCAGCCTGGAGCCAAGAAAATGCAATTCGTCATTCATCATCTGAAACAGGCCTCCACTTCCAGAGAAGTGTGAATAATCTGCCAGGTGTTTACAGTTACCGTAATTTGAGGGTGAACAGAACTCCTGTCTTCAGCACTAAAGGTCTCTGCAGTTGGGTCGGCATGCATGGCTGTCTCTCCACTACCAAAGAGCTGAAAACACACAAATCATTCACTAGCTATGATTCCATTCACTTGTTTTTATGTGTATTTTGGATATAACATTAAAATTGCAAGATAAGAGGAATATTTGAAAATTGCCATTAAAAAAACATGCGCACAATTGAGTAGGGTTGTCAAATACATCGAGTCCGGTACCAATCGGTACCGAAATATTCAAATCGTCCATTTCCCACTAATATTTAAGCTTGTATTTAAACACCACGGATATTTTTTAAAAATATCAAATTCTGTACTAATCGGTACTCAAATAGTAAAAACATAAATTTCCTGCTAACATTTAAGTGCATACTTAAACACCACTGATATTTTTGATAGACGTTTAAAAAAAAATGTTTTAAAGTATCGTATTTGGTACCAATCTGTACTGAAATGTTATAAACATTAAATTTCCTGCTGACATTTAAGCACGTACTTAAACACCACTGGCGTTTTAAAAAATTTGTTTTTAAAGTATGAAATTCGGTACCAATCAATACTGAAATATTAAAAACATCCATTTCCTGCTAACATTTAAGCGCATACTTAAATGGCACTAATGTTTTTGATGGACATTTTTTAAATTTTTGTTTTTAAAAATATCAAATTCTGTACAAATCGGTACTCAAATATTAAAAACATTCAATTCCTGCTAACATTTAAACGCATACTTAAACACAGCTGACGTTTTTGATTGACGTTAAAAAAAAAAACATTTTTAAAAGTATTGTATTTGGTACCAATCGGTACTCAAATATTAAAAACATCCATTTCCTGCTAACATTTAAGCGCATACTTAAGCACAACTGATATTTTTGATTGACGTTTAAAAAATGCTCCTTTTTAAAAGTATCGAATATGGTACCTATCGGTACTGAAATATTAACAACATTTCCATTTCCAGCTAACACTTTGAGCACGTACTTAAACATTACTGATGTTTTTGAAGGACATTTGTCAAATTTCAGTACCGATTGGTACTGAACTTGATACTTTTGACAATCCTACAACTGAATAGGATAAACTTTATATACGATAAGAAAAAAAATAGCATAATCTATGCTAAAAATACATTTAGTGAATAAATTCCAGCATGTTCTTATTTTATTTAACAGATCATGTGGTATGCATGATGGGACGGCATGAATGGACAAAACAGGGGATCGACCATATTGCAAAACATCTGAAATGTAGCTCAAATGCCTCAGCCAAACTCTATATCATCAAAATGGTCTAATATTACATCCCAGAACAATCTTGAGTGTCTGCGCTCCAAAAGAGCGTTCTCGCACCTTAAAAACACCACCGTACGTTCATTTTGTTTTGTCTAAATCTTCTGAGGTGCAAGTAATTTATTATATAAGAACAATAGCTTCTCTTACCACAGCAAATTCCATTTTTGCTTATAATATTTGTTGCCAGTTTATCAGGAAGTGACAATTTTGTTCTCGTTGACTCATTGGATGGAAACTATGCTGTATTAACAAATGTTTTATGTGATATTCCAGTTTTGCACAAAACTCTAATTTGCATCATTGACTGTAAACATAAACTATCTGTGAAACCTCCAGGAGTTTTCAGCAGTGGCATAACAAGAGAAGGATTCTTACTTTGTGACGAGATTCTTGAGGTTTGACATGATCCTTTCGTCCAGAGAGATTTTGCTGCAGGTGATGGGATCTGTGCTGTATGACAACTTCTGCTCGAGCTCCAGAAGTTTCTTAAGCTGCTGTCTGCTCTGAAGCAGAGACTCTCCAAGAGAAGTAAACCTAAAAGGCGGCGCAACAAAGAGAACTCTGAGATATGGCTTTAAATATGTGACATGATTTAGTAGAGCTTATAAGGTGTAGTCATATTAGCAATGTTTGTAAATATAGTGCCCGAAAAATGGCTATGAAATGTGCTTTTTCAAATATTTACCAAGTACTGTTTAAAGAAAAGAAGTACAATTTTACAGGAGGGCTAATGATTTTGTCTTCAACTATATATGCCTTCTTTGAACATATTTATTATTGTCAATACAATATGTAAATACAGTCGATATTAAACCACTCATGCCATTATTTGACAACCATGAAACTACAAACATTGTTTATTATAACATGCAGTGGTGTCTATGTATGCATGTCTTGTAAAGAGGATTATTAATATAACAAAATTAAACAAAATCATGTAATATTATGTGATTGACGCACTGCTTTTAACTAAATATGTTAAACTTCTTGCTTGTTTTGCCTATTTTTTTGCCAAGCATGTTTGAGGCCTGGAATCAAAAAACGTTTGAAAATGTGTTTTTAAAAATTGCACCACCCTATGTTTAAAAATGTTTTGATTTTTTTTTTCTGAAAGTGACATTGTTACCTCGCCACCTACTGGCCCGGCATAATACAACAATTTGAGTTCTTTTTGTTGGTCTGTGTTCGTGTCATGTCATCTCAACGCAAACATTTTAGAGGGCTCTATTTTAACAATCTAGGTGCAAAGTCTAAAGCGCAGGGCGCAAAGTCATTAAGAGCGTGTCCAAATCCACTTTTGCTATTTGAAGGATGGAAAAATACGCTTTGTGCTGCGGCGCATGGTCTAACAGGGTTCTGCTTATTCTCTTAATGAGTTATGGGTGTGTTTTGAGAATAAACCAATCAGAGTCTCATCTCCTATTACCTTTAAGAGTCATGCCATGGTGCAATTGCTATTTACATGGCAACTTTGTAAGTGGAAAAACTGAATGCTTCGCTAGTAAGAAAACAGTTAAACAGATCATCTGCAGCGCGAGAATGAGAGAATGAGCCTCCACCAATCGCCCTTTACTTTCACTTTTTTTTTCTCTCTTTCATGCATAAGGAAATGATGTTGTACGCACGGACATCTGTTAGCCTACATAATTAATTTAGTTTGTTAGTCAAAGATTTGTTTCAAAACTATTTCTAAATTCAGTTCTAATTTGCAGCAAACGAATAAATGAACAATAATAACGAAGTGTGGTTAAAAAAAGTTTGAGAGTTATATTTAAATACACATGCTGTGCCCCATATGGTCTAAAACCTGACAGGTGGGCAAATCTAAGCTTGTTTTTAATAAAACAAATATAAATATGCATATAATAAATAACACTGCTAATAATAATAACATTATACCAAAACAAATTGTCATGAATAAATTGAAAAAGCCCCCCGAGATGAAGGCAGTGGTTTTTATATTTATGTAGAAAATAATACATTTTGTAATATTTTAATACTTTAATTTTTTTTAATTTGTAAAGATATTTGCGTATTGCTGTACATCCTGTGTGTATTAAGCAGTGTGTAAGCGAGGCGCACAACTAACGCCCTCTGCGCTGGACTTTAGACCTGCTTTCAGCTGGTCTATTGCGCAGTCTATTTTAGTTCCTCAAAGAAGCAACGCGCCAGCAATGTGCCTTAACACACCTCCTTTTTAAGACCAGAACGCCTATGGGTGCACATAGAAGCGCAAATGCATTTACTATTCAAATAGCGTGCTGCAAAACGTCAAAACGACACTTGCGTCGAGCTGAAACTAGCAAACAACATTTGCATCGTGCCTCGCGCCGCATTGCGCCGGGTGTATGATAGGGCCCTTAAACTTTGACCAACTTTGACTTAAATCATGTCCTAAATACATGCGACGCAATGCTGCGGCACACAATAAAAGCATTTTTGGCAGCCAAATTGTTTTGGCGCTGGAATGCAGTCACGTCGCATGTTCATTTATTCATTTTCCTTCGACTTAGTCCCTTTATTCATCAGGGTAGAGGTCTGCACCCGACCAGATTTCTTGAGGCGCAGGAAGAAATTTCTGAATAAAGCATGGGAGCGGTTGGTAACTGATGTAATTTGAACAGGAGCGAGCGGTCTAACAATCTCGCTCCCGACTCTCGAGCGAGCACATGTATGTATGTGTGTGAATGAGAGGGAGCGTGATGCTGTCTGTGTGTCACTTGCTTGGTGCTGTGTGTCTATGTCTATGTGTGTTTATACAGACAGCTGGTTATAGGCTGTCTGGACTCTGTATTCCTGCTAGCGTGAACCGTCGCGGTGGATATAAAAACGGGGCGGGGCGGGCAGCGGGACAACAAATGCTGAATATAAGCGGAAGCGGTCGTGTTCGGACTAAACCCTGGCGGGAGCTAGATTAAAGATTTAGTCCCACGCAGATCTCTACATCAGGGGTCACCACAGTGGAATGAACCACCAACTTATCCACCATATTTTTCGCACAGCAGATGCCCTTCCAGCTGCAACCCAGTACTGTGAAGCATTAATACTGTTTCACATTCACACACATACACTAAGGCCAACTTAGCTTATTCAATTCACTTATACTGCATGCATTTGGACTGTTTTAGAAACTACTAACTGTTTAAAGAAATAGCTACTCTATATCATAATATAAGTAAATCTGTGCTTTGCATTTGTTACCAGTTCTGCAACTGGTCCAGGCAGACATTAGTTAGCCCGCCGATGCAAGCCATCTGTTGACGACGTTTCCAATCGACCAGTTCTACCGAGATCAGCTCACAGATCACCGGTTCCAGCAGGTTCAACACCTCGGACATCTGAGTAATCGCCGTCTATGTGGACACAGTCAACACTCAATGCAACTCTTGCACATTGCTAATCAGTTAGCATTACAGGAACGAGGAAAGAAAATGCATCGGCGGTGTTCTCACTATTCTTTTTTCATTGAGTTTCACAAACATGCCGTGGATCATCAGTTTCTCGCGGTTCAGGTCCTCCTTTGAAATGGTGCCATTGAGTTCGTCTGTTGAACAAATGTGCAATCAAAACAACCGTAAATACATCATTTTTAGAATAAATATAAAAAATTATATTCCTTTCTAGACTTGTTGGGAAGCATTGAACAGTTCTGACCTGACCTACTGACAATACTGATTGTACAATACCGTGTCACTCACTCTAGTTTACTCACAGAATGTTTTTACTGTCAAGCTAACTTTTTGCTTGAGTTCGCGGCTACTCGTGGCTACTTCGTGTCGTGCCTACTGCACCATTCCCACTGTGAGGCAATAATTTGCCTCTATTTGTGCGTTTGCATCGACTCTGTCATTTACTTGTGCGAATGCTTAATTCTGCGTTTGGTGTGAACCCAGCATTAAGGTCACATTCAAAGGTGACCAGCAAATTTTCTCCTATTATGTATGTAATATTGAGATTCTCGTCTAGGCAAGGTTTTTATCGTTTTATTTTTCTAGGGACAGTATTGAATATCTATACTAATGGGTGGGTGACAATGTGTCTCAGTGGTTAGCACCGTCACTTCACAGCAAAAATGGTCACTGGTTCGAGTCCCAGCAGGATCAGTTATCATTTCTGTGTGAGTTTGCATGTTCTCCCTATGTTCGTGTGGCTTTCCTCCGGGTGCGCCGGTTTCCCCCAAAGTCCAAAAACATGCGCTATAGGGGAATTGAATAAACTAAATTGGCCGTAGTGTATAAGTGTGTGTGGATGTTTCCCAGTACTGGGTTGCAGCTGGAAGGGCATACGCTGTGTAAAACATATGCTGGATAAGTTGGCGGTTCATTCCGCTGTGGCGACCCCAGATTAATAAAGGGACTAAGCCGACAACAAAATGAATGAATGAATGAAGTATACTTGTCGGAAGAAAATAGCTAATTCTAACTTTTTAAAACACTTTTCAACAGATTTTGCTAACAAATGATGCACTGTTCAATTTCTATACTAATCAAAAAAGATGGCTAGCTCTTTCTTGACGCACAATGATCAACTATCGTAATTCAGTATAATTTCGCAAACTGAATTAATGTTGAGTTTCTACACTGCAAAAAAATAATAATTTTAACATTGTTGGACAAATTCTCAAAAGCTGAGTGAGCTTTTTTTTTTTTTTTTTTTTTTTTTTTAAACGTCAATCAAAAACGTTCTATGTTAAAAAAAACAACAACGCTATTTCTGATATAAGGTTGAGACCCATTTAACGCTCTTCAACAAATATTTACAATTAATTTTGAGTTTCTGTACTTTCCAAAAAGAAAAGTGCTAGTGGGTGGCATGGTGGCTCAGTGGTTAGCACTGTCGCCTCTCAGCAAGAAGGTTGCTGCTTTGAGTCCCAACTGGGCCAGTTGGCATTTCTGTGTGAGATTTTTGCATGTTCTCACTGTGTTGGTGTGGGTTTCCTCTGGGTGCTCGGTGTGGAAATGCACTAGTTGTGGCGGAACGGCATCCGCTGTGTAAAACGTATGCCGGAATAGTATTCCGCTATTGCGACCCCTGATTAATAAGGGACTAGCCGAAGGAAAGTTAATAAATGAAAAGTACTAGTTTATTCGCATTAACCATATCTACAAGCTGATTTTGCAAAAATTGGTTTAGAATATGTTTGCTATATTCACCAACAGAGTTTTGAAACTTGCTTCACCACTGATAAACCTTTTTTTATTGAGTAGTAAATTATTCGGATGTTTTCAAAGAAAGCGTGTTGTTACCTCTGCTTAGGTGAGTTTTATTCTTGAAGTCATATTCATCTTGCAAATCTTCCAGATTTTTGATGGTTTGCTCAGCGTCCTGAAGGGAAATCAGAAACGATATTCACACAACTTGCCCGTAATAAATAAACACGAATTATTAAATTACATTAGCCACCATGTATATTTACCTGCACTTTGTTCTTTATGTCTTTCACCCTTCCGTCCATTTCACGATTTTTCTCCACAACCATGTCCTGTGTGGGGTTCGGTGTTGGAGTCTGCAATATTAAACAAATTACTCTCTTTGTGTCACTATATAATAAAGAATCAAGCGTTTTACAGAGAAAAAAGGATCATACAGTTTTGGAACAACTATGGTGAGTACATGAATTTGACAAAAGTGAAGTTTTAAATGTTTTGAAGTGAAAGGAACACTTTGGAAAAACAATGAGCACCATGGTCTTATATGTCAGCGCACTTAACCACTAGGCTGTTTGCGCCGACAATCGGTTGACTTTTACCATTTTAAATCCATTCAGCTGACGTCCAGGCACTTTTAGCTTAGCTTAGCATAGATCATTAAATTAGACCATTAGCATCTCGTTTCAAAATAATCATTTATATATAATATATATGGTGATGCAGTGGCGCAGTAGGTAGTGCTGTCGCCTCACAGCAAGAAGGTCACTGGTTCGAGCCTCGGCTGTGTCAGTTGGCGTTTCTGTGTGCAGTTTGCATGTTCTCTCTGCGTTCGCGTGGGTTTCCTCCGGGTGCTCCGGTTTCCCCCCTTTGCATGTTCTCCCTGCGTTCGCGTGGGTTTCCTCCGGGTGCTCCGGTTTCCCCCCACAGTCCAAAGACATGCGGTACAGGTGAATTGGGTTAGATAAATTGTTCGTAGTGTACGAGTGTGTGTGGGTGTTTCCCAGAGATGGGTTGCGGCTGGAAGGGCGTCTGTTGCGTAAAAACATGCTGGATAAGTTGGCGGTTCATTCCGCTGTGGCAACCTCAGATTAATAAAGGGACTAAGCCGAAAAGAAAATGAGTTAATATATATATTTCCTATATAAAGCTTGACTCTTCTGTGTACCAAGACAGACAGAAATGAAAAGTTGCTATTGTCTAGGTCGATATGGCTAGGAACTGTAATCTCATTCTGCTGTAATAAAGGAACTTTGTTATTGTACCATGGCTATACTTTTGAGCGAGATGCTAACAGTCTAATTCATTTCAATGATCTATGCTAAGCTCAGCTAACAGTGCAGAGATTGGCTGAATGGATTTACAAATGATCAAACTCAACTGTTTAACGCTAAAGGTGTTGTAAAATGGGCCTATTTTCCAAGCATAAGTTAAGATTTTCTTGAAGGTTTTGGTGGTAAAGTTGGTGCTGGAGATCAACTGACCACTGACATATTCGCAGTGGCTATAATCTTTCTTTCCTCGCGAAGGTTTCTGCTGATGATCATCGCCATTGAAACAGGATCGTCTTGGAAGAGGTTCTGGAAAACAAGATTTTGATAAGTCATTTGCATTTAGCAAGCTGTTTTTCTGATCTGTTCATTGCCTAATGATATCAGTGGCTCTGAGGCTAACAGAAAGTGTCATGTGGTCAACAGGCACCTGCAAGTTCCTCTTAAACTTGCGGATGTTGTGTTGGTTCAGGAAGTCTTTCTCCATCACGAAGCGGCTGTGTTGGTGATCCAGCTGGGTCAAAAGATCATGAAACCTCACCGTGGCCAGAGACTCGTTCTCCACGTTTGCGACATGGTCCCTTTGGGAAACGAAGAAGAGTTAAGACAATATATTACGACAATATTTTTGACACAATTGCTTTTTTTTTAATCAAGCCTCCCTGTATATTTTTCCCTGATTTCTGTGTATTGAAAAGAAGATTCAACACATTTCTAAACATAATAGCTTTAATAACTCATCTCTAATATCTGATTTATTTTATTTTTGTCATGATGACAGTAAATAATATTTGACTAGATATTTTTCAAGATCCCAGTATTCAGCTTAAAGTGACATTTAAAGGCTTAACTAGGTTAATTAGGTTAACTAGGCAGGTTAGGGTAATTAGGCCAGTTATTGTATAACGATGGTTTGTTCTGTAGACTTATGAAAAAATATATAGCTTAAAGAGGCTGATAATTGTGACCTTAAAATGGTTTTTAAAAATTTTAAACTGCTTTTATTCTAGCCAAAATAAAACAAATAAGACTCTCTCCAGAAGAAAAAATATTACCGGAAATACTGTGAAAAATGTCTTGCTCTGTTAAACATCATTTAGAAAATAAAAAAAGAATAATAATAAGGGCTAATAATTTTTACTTTAACTGTAAATTTATTAACAAACCATTTATACAGAGTAGTCTACATTCAAAGTGAATTAAAAATGTTTTTCATAACTGTCCTAGGACAAAAATGGGTGTCGTTCTATGCACATAAAAAAAGGTCAAATGACTGGCAACTACGGCTGCCAAACAAAAAACGTAGTTTTCTTTGTTGAAATAAAGTGCAAAAATAAATCTACAGATATTTTCATTAAACTGTTTACAGAAGAACATTGTTATTTTACAGACTTTCTGGGGAAAAAACACAAGATACAACTGATTAAAATTCTCACAACTTTAGAATTACAATACTTTTTAAACAATGGGTAGCATGGTCATAAACCTTAATATAGCAAGGTGCACAAGTAATTACAATTTATTACTTAAATTTTTCATCATTTTAAACGTACTTCAAAAAAAATAGGAAAAAACACTGTAAATAATACAGCAATTTTATTGTATAAAACATAAATTATATATTACATAAATTACAGTCAAGATGTTAATTTACAGATATTGTTTGTAATTTTTGCTGAGTTTTAAATACAATTTAAAATAACAGTAAAAATACTGTATAAATAACACCGCAATTTCCCTGTAAATAAAAATGACAGTAATTTGTCGAAGAAAGTACCTAAAATGAAAGTCAAACTGTTAATTTAGAGAGATTGCTTATAATTTTACTGAGTTTTGAATATAATTACGGTGAAATTACTGTAAAAAATTTAGAGATATTTTCTGTAAAATTCGTTTTTTTTACAGTGTACTTTTAGCACAACTTTGAAAGGTAAAAGGTGGTGATCCACTTCAAATGTTAACTGCTGTAGTACGACGTCACGTGTGATAATAGTAATTATTTCATGTTTACTTCTAGGGAGTATTTTTACAACACAGTTTTTAACTAAAAACTTAAAGTTTTATGCATTTTCTTTTTCATTTAGTCATTTTAGGGGCCTGAAATAGCTAACTTTTGAAAATTATTTTCTCACGTTAACTAAATGGCGAAAATACTCAACAAATAAAACTACAATGACAGACTACAGCAGTATATGTACACGGGATCTTCAGCTGACATCATCACCTGGCCTGAAATTTGAAAATATGGCAGTTTTAGTCATCTTCATGTTGACAGTGTTGTTGGAACCCAAATCTTTAGATCATTGTCAAGTAAACGCACCAATATTTGATGTTTTAAATAAGTAATGCAACAAAATGTGGCTCTCTGGTGCCCCCAGCAGCTCTGGAGGACCTACAATGCTGTTTAAATGGTTCTAGTGCAAAAAAAAACTGGAAGGTTTTCTGTAAGACTTCACATTTAAAGCAAGTACACCTGGAGTTTGTTTACTAACAGAATGTGAGCTTAATATGGAGGCCTTGTCATAAAAGTACTATTTCTAAAAATGAGTAGATTTCGTTTTCATATTTCCTTATATTTATGTAATTAGCATGTAATAACCATGTTTGTTAGCATAAAAAACTTTTAATACAACTATTAGCATAGCAAAATCATGGTTAATTGGTAAAAACTAATTAATTTTTGCAATAAAACCAGTTCATTTTTGTAAGGTTTTAAAATGAATTGCTTTAAAATCCTTACCATTGTTTTTAATTGACCTAATATTCTCATTTATATTAATAAATAATTACTTATATTTCAAATATGATGTGATATTTTTATATTATAGAATAAATAGTATATATATTAAATATATTATCAATATTTAAAGTAATATTTGATATTTTATTACCTTTGTTATTAGTATTTTTGTTCATATTTTAAAAATTCTTAAATAATTTTACACTTCTAATAATATTTATTCTAAAGAGTTTGTTGAGTGTCAGAAGATTAGACAGCAGTTGTTTAGCATTATTAAACTTGCAATGGATTGTGGTTTGACATGGTTATAAAGTTTAAAGAAGGTATAAAATCACCAGTCGTGGCTTTCTATCCAGCCGCTGAGATATTGTCTGATGGCCATGGGAAAGTTGTCGTCGTACAACTGGTCCACTTGCTCCAAAAACTTTGGATCCAGCTGCTGAAGCTCCAGCCACTGAGTCATTGCTGCGACTGTGTGGACTCTGAGTTCAAACCAATAAGCATGTGTGTTTAGGAATTGCTGGCTTCATATACAAGACAACTTTTTTTCTTGTGTCAACAAAGCTAAGCAAGGTACAAAATCTCTGTTTAGGTGTTTTGAGCTTTGTGTTGTAACCTTAGAAACATTTTGCAAGAATATTATTTGCATAGTAAAACAACAAATATGTATACAATGTATTTTTTATACATAAAACAATATATTTTGTGATGCGATTATTTTTACTTTAAAAATGCTACAAAAAACAATCTTGTAGTGCAAAGGGCTTTTTGTTATGGCGATAGTGCTTGTAAATCTTTATTATTATTAATATTATTATTACTATTTAAAGATTATGTTATTAATAAATATTTTATACATTTTATATACCACACTTGAGACATTTAACATTATAGGTAAGGTCCATGTTTTTATATATCTGTATAATTATTATTATTATTATTATTATTATTAATTAAAAAAAAATAGGTTATTATTATATATATTATACATTTTATATACCCACAATTGAGACATTAAACATTATAGCTAGGGTCCATTTTGGCTGAATTGTTTTTATATGTCTATATTATATTATTAATTAAAAAAAATATGTCATTATTAAATATTTCATACATTTCATATACCTACAATTTAGATATTAAACATTATAGCTAGGGTCCATTTTGGCTGAATTGTTTTTATATGTCTGTATTATTATTAATAATAATAATTTTAAAATTATGTTATTAAATATTTTATACACCCACAATTGAGACATTAAACATTATAGGTAGGGTCCATTTTGGCTGAATTGTTTTTATATACAGGTATCTGTATTATTATTATTATTATTACTATTAATAGAAAAAATCTGTTATTATTAAATATTTTATACGTTTTATATACCTACAGTTGAGACATTTAACATTATAGGTAGGGTCCATTTTGGCTGAATTATTTTTATATATCTATATTATTATTAATTTAAAAAAGACATTGTTATTATTAAATATTTAATACATTTTAAATACCTATAACAATACATATTATAGGTAGGGTCCATTTTGGCTGAATTGTTTTTATATACAGGTATCTGTATTATTATTATTATTATTACTATTAATAGAAAAAATCTGTTATTATTAAATATTTTATACGTTTTATATACCTACAGTTGAGACATTTAACATTATAGGTAGGGTCCATTTTGGCTGAATTATTTTTATATATCTATATTATTATTAATTTAAAAAAGACATTGTTATTATTAAATATTTAATACATTTTAAATACCTATAACAATACATATTATAGGTAGGGTCCATTTTGGCTGAATTGTTTTTATATATGTATTATTATTATTGTTGTTGTTATTATTACAAACTGTTTATATGTATGCGAGACTTTGCTTTGCTTTGTCCCAATTCACATAGCTTGCACAAACATGTGGGTGGGCGTGCTTTAAAATGAAGACGTTTTATCTTTACAAGAAGTTTTATTTTTAATGCATAATAATAATAACAATATAGTTGTGTTGAACGTTATTATTGTTGTTATTATAAAATTACAATTCATGAAAACACGATGCTGATTTGTAAATCGTCCACATGTTATGGCTTGTTTGGCTTTCTAATGTGCAATATTTTAGTCTTTTTCCATTGCTTTTCTATTATACATGCTTAAATACCGAGCGAAATATTAGGATTAGATGTATTTTTATCATAACAATATGACGCATTAATCCAACATAAGCAAAACACCCTGTAAGTTGATCTATCAAGCAGAAAACAACTTGAATGCGGAAATCAAAGTTATTATTTAGGTACTCACCCTCAAATGTTATCCAAATACGGTACAGTGAGAATCCGCAGGTATATGTTTAATTTGTCACATATAGCAGCAAGATAATACGGAAGAACAGGCCTGTTCTCTGTTTTTGTCGATTTGTTATTGACTTTCCAGTAGATGTCCGACGACTCCTGTGTGTGGAGCTCTTGCGTGCGTGTTTGAGTGACAGCTGCCTGAGCCAATCAGGGAGCGAACTGCTGTTTGTTGCGAACACATAGCCAATCAGCGCGACTGGGCGTCTGTCATGACGCAGTGTGGAATTTTGTGCCAGACGCTGTAGCGTTGATCACGTGATTTATAAGAAACTGAAACTTCGAAGCACAGCAGAGAAACATTCTTATTTTATCAACCGTTAAAAAATCGATATAAGAGTGCATGTTAGGATCTGTTTTATGATGTGTTTAAGAAAATACCTGCATAAGTGACGCACTTTTATTAAAACCCGTGCGGCCATTTAAGGTAAGGTTCTGAATGAAAAAAACAAAAACAATTTGCGTCTACAAAGATGCAGAGATGGTGTGTTTTCTTCTTCTAAAATGTCCACTCATTGTCTTTATGACTTAGTCCCTTTATTAATCAGCGGAATGAACTGCTAACTTATCCAGCATGTGTTTATGCAGCGGATGCCCTTCCAGTCGAAACCCAGCACCGGGAAACACCCATACACTCCCGCATTTACACCCACACATACACTACGGCCAATTTAGCTTATTCAATTATAACATTTTATCTTATTCAATGGTTCAAGATGTCTTTGGACTTGTGGGGGAAACCACTATTACAATGTCTCCTTTTAAAATGTATGTCTATATTTTTCTTGTTAACATGTTTATTATGTTGGCTTGAGAAAGGTTGCTATATCTTTTCCAACTGATCCGACTTACGGTTTTCTAAAAACTGTCCCAGAAAATTCGGAAAAGCCCCATCGACTTAACATTGGACCAAACTTTGTGACCCCATAACTTTGCGCCAGACTGTCATACAGACTACCAATCTGGCGATCACTGATGACCTTTCAACTTACTAGCCATACCCTAGCAACCACTTACAGCACCTTAGCAACTGTCCCATAGACCTCCATTGTAAAAAACTGCAATTGACTTTACATTGGACATACTAACACAGCAATTCATACTAGTATTATACTAATCCATGCTAGAAACATAATAACAAACATACGAATCATACTAGCAGCATGCTAATTCATACCATAAGCATACTAGCAACATGCTAATTCATACTAAATTTATGTTAACAACATACACTTAATACTAGAGACATGCTAGTAACATGCTAATTCATACTAGAACCATCCTAACAACATGCAAACTTATGCTAGAAACATGCTAATTCAAACTAGAACCATGCTAACAACATGCAAACTTATGCTAGAAACATGCTAATTCAAACTATAACAATGCTAATTTATATTAGCAACTGCCTAGCAACCACTCAGAACACCTTAACAACCACCTAGCAACCACTTAGAACACCTTAGAAATCACCTAGCAACACCTTAGTAACCACCTAGCAACATCTTAGTAACCACCTAGAACACCCTAACAACCGTCTAGCAACGTCTTAGAAACTACCTAGAACATTCTAGAAACTGCCTAGCAACGCCTTTGTTACCAATTATAACACCCCAGTAACCGCCTAGCAATGCTTTAGCAACCACCTAGAACACCCTAGCAATGCCTTTGCAACTGCCTTGCAACCACTCAGAACACCCTAGCAACATCTTTGCAACCACACAAAACACCCAAAGCGTTAGCAACAATGTAGCAACACATTAACAATGACCAACACAGCCTTAGCAACCAGTCAAAACACCCTAGCAATGCCTTAACAACTGCCTAGCAATCACTCAGAACACCCTAGCAACCGCTTAGCAACACCTTAGCAACCACCTAGAACACCCTAGCAAGCACTCAGAACTCCCTAGCAACACCTTAGCACCCACTCTGAACACCCTAGTAACACCTTAGCAACCACTCTGAACATCCTAGCAACCATTTAACACTTTAGCAACCACTCAGAACACCATATCCAACACCTAGCAAAAACATGCTCCATACTAGAAACATGCTAACATGTAGTTATCTATCTATGCCAGCTGTTTCAAACTTCTTAAAACTACTTTATTTATTTAAACCAGTGGTTCTCAAAGTGGGGTTCGAGACCCCCCCCCCAGGGGTCGCGGGACAATGATCGCCTGGTGATTTCCAAAAATCTATGTATTTTTATTAAACCGTAGGAATTACCATATTTTATCGATAACCTACTGAAGAGAAAAAAATTGTTACTATATACTATATAGATACTATAGTAGCTTATAGTTACCAGTTCTATTGGATTGCGACTTCTCAGGTAATTACATTATAGTGGAGACACAGCAATAGCGTCAAATAGCGTCAGATTAAACTTTCTGGCCAATTTACAGCACTAACATACATAAAAAAAAATTTTTAACGAAGAATAGATTAGGGTCTATTGGTGTGAGTGCCATTGCATGCAAGGTTTCTATATTTATAACCACCTCAGAGGATATTGGGGGTCGCGAGTCACTGGCATTGTCATTTTGGGGGTCACGGGCTGAAAAGTTTGGGAACCCCTCATTTAAACTTTAAGACTTTCAGACTAAGCTTTCTCAAGCCACCATAAAGTTTGTTTGCGAACTTTACTTTTCTAGTTACACTTACCTAGCAACCACCTAGAACACCCTAGCAACCACTAAGAACATCCTAGCAATGCTGTAGCAACCCCTAAGAACACCCTAGCAATGCCTTTGCAACTGCCTAGCTACCACTCAGAACAACCTAGCAACACTTAGCAACCACTCTGAACACCCTAGCAACAACTTAACACCTTAGCAACCACTCAGAACACGATATCCACTGCCTAGCAAAAAAACATGCTCCATACTAGAAACATGCTAACTCATAGTTATCTATCTATGCCAACTGTTTCAAACGTCTTAAAAACTACTTTGGGCTGTGTCAGTTCACCTATCCTTTTTACACTTTTTACAAATGAATGTTCAAGTAAGCATTCACAGAATTTTATTTTTAAATATTCCGATGACACAGCCATATGTTTACTTTATGAGAAGGATGATATTGGTGTTATCTACCAGTCAGAAATTAGTCGGTTCATTGAGTGTTGTGATATTTATAAGCTAAAAATAAATACTAAGAAAACAGAAGAGATGGTATGTCACCAAAGTGTATAGGTGACCATCGTCAAGTGGTTGTACACGACCATCCTATCACTCAGTCAGAAACCTATAAGTACTTGGGCATTTGCATCGACTGTTCTTCACATGGAAAACACACATTGAGTGGGTTTGTTCTCGTTTACACCAGAGATTGTATTTTTTACGGAGGTTGCGTCTTTTTGGAGTTAACCAGAAGCTGTTGTTTTATCAAGCAGTACTTGAAAGCATTGTTAGATGTGGTATCACAGTGTGGTTTGGCAACCTATCTGCTCAGTGTAAATCTAAATTGATGCATCTCTTAAAGACAGGATGGAAAATTGTTGGGCACGATGAATATTTTAATCCTCAAGTTTTACATGAGAAGTGTGTCCTCATTCAGGTGGAAAGGATTGTGAACGATCCAACTCATTTTTTTGTTTCCACAGTAGGAACTGCTTCTCTGAGGTAGGAGAAATAGAGTCCCAAAGTGTAGGTTAAACCGTTATAAGAAGTCCTTTGTTCCTGTTTCAGTGGGTTTATTTAACAAGAGCCTATCTTAATTATGTAACTGCTGTATTTTGTATTGGTTTTATTGCTTGTTTTTATGGAATGTCTTCAGCAATATGGTGATGCCCATAACAAATTTCCTGTCGAGGTTAATATTTACTACTTACTACTACAGTTATTTAAACTTTAAAACTTTCAAGCTTTCTCAAGCCACCATAAAGTTTGTCTACGAACTTTACTTTTCTAGTTACTCTTACTCCCCTCACACGTTCTGCCCAATTAGTATTAATAATCTTTAAGTTATTCTAAAACCAGCTGCGTTAAACCTGAGTAAAACTCATCGTTAAACTTTTTTAAAAATAGTTTAATGATAACTAATATCACGGATTATATTATAAAACTTGCAGCAAAATATAACATTTCTACGTGCACTCATTGTCCTGGGGGACTGGCTTCCACTGTTATTGCCTCACAGGGCCTCCATCTCTCTAGGGAGCCTTAGAGAACAAAATAAAACAGGTCAGGCTTTTCTTCCATTGAACATGGGTTTGTTGATTTTGAGCACCCTAATTTTCTCCACATGCTTGGAATGGTGTCAGTGGTGTCATGGTGGTTAGGAAGGGACAACACTGAAGAGGTCCTTTAAGGACACATGAAACGAACTCCTCAGAGACATCAGAAACAGACATTTTACTTGATATCATGGATCAACACTACAACATAAGTTCAAACCATACAATCTATGCAGTCTCTAGACAAACAGCTAATAGGCTAACTATTAAAACAAGAACATAAGATGCTCTTATTTCTGTAGTTGATGATGTTCCAGCAATGTCTAAAGACAATTTAAAGAGTATTTAAGGATTATTTGTACATTTATAAATTGTGACAAGTTACAGTAACAAAGAGGCTTACCTATTTCAATCAATCATCAGCTACCCATATACTATGAACCAACTGCAGAATTCCTAAAGTCTGTTGTTGAGACGTCATGTTGAGTGAGTTTCTGGGTCAGCGTTCTTGTTTTTGGGTCACTGGGGGATAAGCGACTTTATATAAATAATCAACTATACAACCCCCTTTGACATTAATTTAAAACCTAAAAGTACTTTTTGCTATTTGTACATTCTGATATCACTCCGGTAAAGCCCATCAGGTCATCTCTATGCTCAAATGCATTCACATGGGGAAGCCTTATACCTTCACAAACAAAGAAACCCTTGTCACATTGCTACCACGTTTGTCCTTGTGTGCAATAGTTGATGAGAATGAGCTAAAAAGAATTGGCTAAGTTGGCTTATTGGGAATAATGGTGTGGTCAATTTATTTTAGCAGGAACTATTTTGTCAGGGTCAAGGTAAAGGTTGTTTTCGCTTCCCTCTGGTCCAGAGCAGTAAGGGCTTACTGTCCTAGTGACTCAAGAAACCACTGGGCTCAAGAGCAACCGCAAAGGTCTACCACCATCGAAGGGATTTTTCCGTAGATTATCTGCTCACGATCATTGAAATACAACATGTTTATGGGTGACATCTTAGTAGGAGTGCAGCAGGGACCTGCACTGCCCCTTGGGTTGGCCTTGTTGACGATGTGACTGTGGGGGTACTTCTGCACACATTCACCGGAGCAGTAATTGGCCTTGTAGCGCTTGGGAGCAATTATCCAGTCCCATCCGAAGTCCTCGAAGTCAACCGTGAGTGGATACCTGCAGCAGCGAGATTCAGTGGAATGCTCATCACAATCAAGGCCAGTGTCCCGTCTGGATCGCTTCCCGGTGTCTGATATTTTCACCTCCAGGAAGGGTTGCTGGAAGGGCGGACACAAGAACAATAAGATAAGTCATGCATACCAAATCTGCTTAGATGCAATTAAGTGCATAGTTGACAGGAATTGCCAAACACTTTTACAGGAGCAGCCCTGGACCAACCTAATCCTCAATAAGAATAATAATCCCTTCGGAGAGGGCAAGGTTCTGAAAGGTAGGTTTAAACCTGATATTACCTGATTGGTGAGGAAGATTATAAATAAAGACTAGAATTTTCATCTTTAGGTCAAGTGTTAATCTAGGTCAAGTATTGACCTTAAGACTACTCTATCTACAATAATACTTGGTGAGTTAATACTTTCATGGCCCAATTCCACTGAGTGGTGTGGGTCGGTACAGTACAGCATGCATTTATTTCCATGTCCACTTTTAAAGATACCAAAACAACTAATAGTAGCACACAGGTTTTTTGGCACCCTTTCCAAATGGGGTACCCTTATGTGAAGCTAGACTCACCGGTGAATGGTCAAGCAATCGCATGCCAAGAAGCAAGATTAAAATCTTTGGTATGTCCTTGGCTGCGCAGTGGTTAGCACGATCGCCTCACAGCAAGAAGGTCGCTGGTTCGAGCCTCTGCGTTTCTGTGTGAAGTTTGCATGTTCTCCCTGTGTTGGCGTGGGCTTCGTCCAGGTGCTCTGGGTTCTCCCACAAGTCCAAAGACATGTGGTATAGGTGAATTGGGTAGGCTAAATTGTCCGTAGTGTATGTGTGTGAATGAGTGTGCATGGATGTATCCCGGTGATGGGTTGCAGCTGGAAGGACATTCGCTGCGTTAAGCATATGCTGAATAAGTTGGCGGTTCATTCCGCTGTGGCTGCCCCAGATTAATAAAGGCACTAAGCCGAAAAGAAAATGAATGAATGGTATGTCTTTTGTTGTTGTTTATGGGGCCGTTCACATGTTGCATCTAATAGTGTGCTTGTCGCGTGTTTATTTTAAACAATGAACTTGAGTTAACAAAAGACACAATATGTAAATGATCTGTACGGTTTTCTTTTTCATGTGAGAATGACATTGATCAGAACTTTCTGGTACACCACACCTACCAACAAGGATACTGTTGGCAATGAAAAAAAACCCTGATTAGGGTGACCAGTACCAAATCATACAGTACTGTACTGTGCTGAACCATATCACTCAGAGGAAACAAGGCATAATAAAACTTATGTTAATCAAAGTTTGTCCTGTATTGACAAGGAAATTGTTGTTTGTTTCATTATAAAGAAGCTTATACTGAAATATCAAGTCATGCACCAACTTACCAGTCCTTCTTCTCCAGATTCTGTGGAGGTCACTGCCAGGTCATTCCCATTTGCATCAAAGGCCTTGATTTCTATCCCAAAGTTACTCTGGGGCTGTTTGAGCCAGAGTTTCAACAGCTGCTTCATGTCGATGTGTTGCCAAGAATTTGTCCGGGCATTCACGTCAATTTTTTGCGCACGTATACTCGAGTGGTTGTTCCCTTCAGAAGAAGACTCCAGATGAGATATCTGGATGTAGACTGTGGTTGGCTCCTCAGCTGGTCGGAGGTAGATCCAGAGCAGGGCCTTCAGGATGCTGTCAGGCAGAATCTTTGGACTCAATGCGAACATGCAACACTTAGGCATTCCCACAAGCTGGGTGATGGCTTGAGCTGCAAGGTATTAATAAGATCATGTACACCTTTTCTACTTTGTTATGATGGGGAAAAAACAGTACATCCAGGTGTACAGAAAACTTGTCAATGCCAGTACAGGGACATGGTTTAAAAGATTTGTAGTACCTTAAGGTTATAATATGTAGATTTTAGTGACCGATAAAGTCACGTTTGTCTCTTCAAGAGAAGGTTAGGCCAGTTTAGTTTGGAGACCACAGCCCTAAACAGTTTTGCCCAGATCTCTTGAGTTATACTAGAAAACTACAGGCAGGTGTTTTATCAAGGCTTGATTAAATCTAGGACTGAACCTGCATACCCTTGCTTTAAGGGTACACTATCAAAAATAAAGTTGCACAAGCTGTCACTGGGTAGGGACCTTTTCAAAGAGTACATTTTAGTACCATAAAATTTCAAAAGGGATGCTATTATGTAATTATTATGTATCTTTTAGGTGTCAGTATGGACCCTTTAGGTACAAATGTGTACCTTTTGAAAGGGACAGCTTATGTACCTTTTTGTCTGAGAGTCTACAAAAGGATAAGTGACATTTTGATGAGCATGTAAGGGAATTAAGGCACATTCTTTCTAAAGCGCACACATTTACCATGGTGCAATATCAATCAGGGATCTGTAGTTCTTCTTCCTTGACAACTATTCTGCAAATTTCAGTTCACCATTATCAAACCCACAATCTTTGGATTACAAGTCAGACTCTCTAACCCTTAGGCCACACATGCCATTGCTAGATGTTAAGGTTATTACTGTGCATATCTTTCTGTACTTTTTTTGCTGCTGACACTGGTGGAAAATACCAGTTACCACAGTTTTATTGATGTAACATTATTGGTGGAACTACTGTATGTTTTTTTAGAAACTGAAGTTCCCTTTGAAAATCCCTGTAAGAGCCATTCTTTTCACCGGCCAAATGTGCACAGCTCTGCATATAACAAAGTCTGTTGCTTTTGGCCATCTTCCAACAACAGCTGAATGAATGAACCAAAGTAAGTTCATAGTCAGCCCTTTAAGTATTACAACATCCCCCAATATATTTGGATGCTTAAGTCACTCTTAAAAACATAAAATAAAATAAAAACAATGGCATTTGCAATTGATTCTACACATTTCTCACTTTTTTAAGTGTGATCTAAGTGCCTGAATACAATTTCAGTCACTATATATTGCAGCACATCATGGTACTTACATTCAGTGGCCATAGTAATGATGGTCTCGCTGCTTGCTTGTTCCTCATCCTCACTAATACCTCCATTTTGGTCATACTGATCCAGGAGCTCCTGCAGCGGAGGTGCTTTGGGTAAGAGTAGCTTGACCGTATCTCTACTGATGTTCGGAGCCTGTTCTAGGCGCAGAATGCTCAAAATCTGAGACTTGATAGAATGTAGGCGCAAGAGTTTACTCTGCTGTCTAAATTGGCAGGTCGTGCACTGGCCGTTGTCGTCTCCAGGTGTCACAAATGCTTGCGTCGTTGTTGTCGTTGTTGTGCTCAGGTTTTGATTTTGTGACCCCAACACACCCCAAAAGCTCAGATAAAGAAGGAGAAACATGTCTTCTGATGAGCCTTTATAGACGGTTACTCATTTGGGAACAGACAAGCACCTTTATGCACTCTCTCCAAACAGCACTGGACAGATGTGCAGCCTCCCAGGCAGTTTTATATTTAAGATTCCCTGCTGTTAGATATCTTATGATTGGTTGGGTTGATAAGAGCAAGTCCAGATGTGGCTGTACAGAGATTTGGGTAAATTCTAAAAGGACATTTTGATTTGAGGATTTTCACAAGCTCTTTTGTTTGCTTTGCTGTATATACTATGAATGCAGTACACTACCATATCATAAGAACTTCACTATGAAGACTGTTGTGATCTGATGCACTCATGTATAGCCATCCTGATTTGTATTTTTAAACTTTAAGACTTTGCAAGGTGGTTTCTGTGAGGTTTTTGCATCACTTTTGACTATGATTATATCAGTGTTTAAGATGGGTAGTTTAGATGCTAGGCGGTTGTTCTGAAAGGTTGTTAAGGTCTGAATGTGTTACTATATAGAGAATAGAATGTTTCTGGGTGGGTGGAACCTATATGTTTTTTGTTAGAGTGATGCAGTTCTTGGAGTTGTACAGTTCTACTTGTGGGATTTTTATTTCTATTCCCCTAGTAATACCATCCCACCTATGGAATTTAGAATGTAAGATTTAGAATGTTTAGAATTGTTGCAATGGAAACTAAAACTGAATGCAGAGTGAAGTTATAAAGTTGTTAAAAAAAATCATTCCAGGGAGACAATTTTAACTTACAGATGAAAAGGTAGCATGCCATCCTGATGTTGTCTGCATGTTCCTGGTAGTTACTAGGGGTGTGCTAGGTTGTTCTGAGTCTTTTTTGGTACATGGTTGTAAGAGTGTTGTAAGAGTGTTTCTATGTGGTTTCCACAGGGTTTCTGTTGATTTAAGCTTGTTTTTAAACACCTAAGAAATACGTTTGAGTGTTATGTGAGGCAGCAATAGGGTTGCTATATAGGCAGGAATGGACTTAGTTTTGGGGGCGCTAAGCAATTCAAGTTATAGGGCCCAAGCATTGAAACGCAAAACACTCTTTCTTTGTAGATATTTTTTTCTCTGTAGATTCTGGGTTTTTTTTGTAAATAAGCTAAGTGGAACCTTTATCTTCTCAATGTAAAATTAAATACAATAAATTTACAAATAAAAAACAAGTTCACAAATTACCTATGTACAGTTAGTTGGCCATATTGGTTGTTAGATTTTAATATTTGCTTGTGTGGTACAGAAGGAACTTTCCACTATTCATTTGGGCCCCTGGTTTTGAACAGGAGTAATTAAAATCTGAATGGTTATAGACAGATTTTACAACATAAGATACGGAAATAGAGGATATAAGATAAGGAAATAAATAAAAGAACTATATGATTAATGTAGGCTTTATGGCCCTCTTAATCCCTGGGGCCCTAAGCGGTTGCTTACCTCGCTTATTGGTTAAGTCCGCCCCTGTATATAGGCTGTTCTGAATCATTTCTAATGGGTTGCTATATGGTTGTTAAAGTATTTTAGTTGGATTCGGAGTGATTTTTAGTTTTAACAGAATCTGTTTTTTTTTGCGTAACATTTTGTAAAAAACAAATCGGCGGATTTACGTGGAATATTTCTACCAAAAGACAGAAAATATTACTTCATAAACGGAATTGTACATAAATTATCTAAACAGTTGCATATTATTTAATAATATTACTGAAATGAATATAAATACAAATATATAACACATATCTATGTAACGTATACTGTATATAACACATTTACATAAGTAAACACAGTTACAGTGGAAACCAGAAGTTTACATACACTCTGAAAAAAGTAACATAACCATTTTTTTTTTTAAATGTCCGATGGTCAATCTTACTAAACTTTTACTATTTTTTTACTGTTTGGATTGCCTAAATGATTTACATTTGCTCAATGCCAGAATAATGAGAGAATTGTTTTTGGAGAAGTTTTTTTATTAATTTTTAGACAGTCAAAAGTTTACAAACATTTCCTTGGTATTTTTTTTAGCTTTGCTTTTAAACTGTATAACTTTGGTCAAATGTTTTGGGTATCCTTCCACAAGCTTCTCACAATAGTTTGACAGAATTGGTGTAACAGAGTCAGATTTGTTGGTTGTCTTGCTCGCACAAGCTTTTTCAACTCTGCCCACAAATTTTCTATTGGATTGATATCAGGGCTTTGTGATGGCCACTCCAAAACATTCACTCTGTTGACCTTAAAGCACATTTCAACTAATTTGGCAGTATGCTTAGGGACACGGTCTGTTTGGAAGACCCTTTTGTGGCCAAGTTTTAATTTCCTGGCTGATGTCTTGAGATGTTGCTTCAGTATTTCTACATAATGTTCTTTCCTCATGATGCCATCTATGCTGTGAAGTGGACCAGTCCCTCCTGCAGCAAAACAGCCCCACAACATGATGCTGCCGCCCCCATACTTCAAAGTTGGCATGATGTTCATAAGCTTGTAAGCTTTCCCTATTGTGCTCCAAATGTAACAATGGTCATTATGGCCAAACAGTTCAATCTTAGTTCCATCAGACCACAGGACATGGTCATTATGGCCAAACAGTTCAATCTTAGTTCCATCAGACCACAGGACATGGCTCCAAAAATGATTCTTTTTCCCAGTCTAATTTAGCAAATTGTATTTAGCAAATTTTTTGTTGATTCTGGCTTGCTGATTTTCCCATGTTGTCACACAAGGAAGTAGTGTGTTTGAGGTTTCCCTTAAATACTATTCTACAGTTTTGCCTCCAATTAACTCAAATGTTCTCAATTAGCCAATCAGAAACTTCCAAAATCTTGACACCATCATCTGAGCTTTTTCAGAGGCATAATAATCTTGTGTGTATGTAAACTTGACTTTCAAGAAAAGTTATAACAATTTCTCAAAAAATATCTCTCATTATTCTGCTATTGAGCATTACAGAAACTAATTTGATAATCCTAACTTACCTAAAAGAGTAAAAAAGAAAAAAGAGTTTAGTCACATTAACATCTGGCTTTTTTATGGTTATGTGTCTTTTAATACAGTGTTTGTAAACTTCTAGTTTCAACTGTACATAAAGTAAATAAACAATTATCTGAAATCTGCTCATTTCTGCGGGCTCAGATTCTGTGTGATTCTACTAATGACCTATGAGTAGGCTCACACATAATTTGCGCCCACAAAAATCTTCAGAAAACTGCTGATTAGACTTGTGTAAACATATATTTATTCATTTTTATATTTATTTCAGTTATATTATTCAATAATATACAAATGTTTAGCTAATTTGTGTACAATACAATTTGTAAAGTAATAATTCCTGTCTTTTAGTGAATTGATTATATGAGAGACCTGCTGTAGCTTTGTTTAGCAAACAAGTAGTTCAAATTTTGTTTACTTTACAAAATTTTGCACAGAAATGGCACAAAAATTTACAGATTCTGTCTGCTATACTGTAGTATTGCTAAATAGCTAATAAAAACTATTGCTAATTGCTAAACAATGGCTAATACAAATGTCTCTCTGAACACCTGAAAATGGGTACACAAGAAAACAGTGAGGTGCCTGTAAACGAGTGAGGCCATGTTACTGTTTCTGTGGTGTTACACTTTTTGAATATGCAGGAATGATGACTGAGGACATTATTGCTACAGCTGTTCTGCAGCAACTGCCGGTACAGATGTCTTTGCGGACAGCCGGACACTATCTCCTTTTTTCCAGCAGTGAAGCTTAAATAGATGCATAAATAACAACAGATGATGGCGAGGGTCAGTCACAGCACCACCTGCTGGTGAATCATCAGGAAAAAAATGCAAATGTAAAATTCAGCTTTATTCAAATTCGGCCTTCAAAATGTCTTTACTTTTCTACTGAACATATGGGTGGTTCTTGTCAGTGTAAAACTCAATGCTAGTTATGCTAATGTATTTTGGGTGGTTGACAAGGTTTGCTTAAAGGTCCTGTGAAGTGCTTTGAATTGTGTGATGTTAGTTCGGTTGTGACGTAATTCGTAGTCTGCATGTCAACTTTGATTGACATTCTCTATTTGTACACATCATCAGAGGGGGAAAGCCCCGCCCATTAGTGACCATATCTCCCTCATTAGCATAGAACATTAGTCTTGTTTTTAAATCTGCCACTATGCTGAAACATAGGCATTTGTAGCTCCGCCCTGTTTTAAAAAGAGTTTAATCTCATTTTAATTTAAAGCAACAGTCACCAAAATGACACAATTAGGATCAAAGCCTAAAAGGGGCTGATTTAAAGACCTTTAAAACATTTTTTGTGGGGTATTTTGAGCTGCAACTTCACATACGCTCTCTAAAAACTGCAGAGATTTACTGTAAATATTGTCAATTGGAGCATAATAGGTCCCCTTTAAGATTAACATACTTCTGCATGTTAAGGCAACACTCTTAACATCTAGAAAACTATTTATACTGTAGATTTCACGGCTACTTTAAGTCAAAATAACAAACCAAAGTGTTTAATAGCAAAAATAACACAAACTGCACATTAGCATGTCTTCATTTCAGTCTTTATTTGACGTGTTGTGAGTTACAGTCCGGCTGTGTCATCATTTCCTCTGTTCTGCCATCTCCAGCGCTATGTTGGCGTTCTCTCTGGAGCTCTTCAACAGCGCAGACACTTTTGCTTCAGTCTACAAATCAACAAGCCACAAAATCATTCGTGAGTGTCAGAAACATTTTCTCAATTTGCTCGTTGACATTTATTGGTTCCTCAAAAGAGGTTTCATATCACTGAGCGTGTGGGTTATTAAACCGGAAAAAACATGTGGGATATCTAATAAATCATTTGGGAAGCAGGACCTAGATATCAGACAGATGTCGGATATACTCACGCTGGCCCTGAATGAAGCGTCTGTGATGTCCTTCAGGTTTATAATGACGTTGAAATAAGCTCCATATACTGCCGTTTCCAAAGCTTTAGCCGCTACCTGATCATACAAAGAGTCAAAAATTCAAGTAAATGCATGCAATACTTCAACACAGTCTAAAAATCTTAATGTTTCTGTGGGTTTCTTCTGTCAACTATGATCTTCAGTTCTTATTTTCTATTGGATTCAGGTCAGGTTATTGGCTTGGCCATTCTTCAGCTTTAATTATTTTCTGAAACCATTTCAAAATTTCCTTAACTGTGTTTTGGATTATTGCCTTGCTGAAATGTGCACTCTGGTTTCATCTTCATCCTCTGCTAATGTAGATGTTGGACTGAAGAAGCTAATATAAATTTGACGAAGGGCAGAGGGTTGCTGATTAACTACTGAGAGATTTCAGCTGCTGTCTGAGCTTTCCATGCATTTTTAAACCTTCCTTTCTTTCTGTGTTCAATCAGTCTCCCTGTGTCATTTCATTTTATTAAACATAACTTCAATTCTTATTTAATTAGCTTAGTTGTCTTTGTATGTCTATGTATATATCTAATAAAATTTAAGTTAACAGCACCTTTAGAAATAAAGTTAACGAGAAAATGCTGATGTTCAATACTTATTTTACCCGCTCTATGCATATAGCACATATTTCAGATAATAAAAACATATTTATTCAAAAAGCATGAACCTTTTCATTTCATATCTCTCACCTGAATGTCTGATTTACATGCCCCATTTCCGTATTTGACCATCTCTTTAATATGCGGCCAGAGTGTGTTTATTCTCTCTGCCAGAGACAGAGGAACACAGACCGCCGCTTTCAGACCCTCCTGCATGGCTTCCTCCCTCCTAACAAACGAACACAACATACAGCCAATCAGTGCTGAACTTTCATATGATTTTGACAAACAGCAGAGTTAATGTATAGCTACTGATCCATATTTGTTTTTAGCAATGTTGTGTTTAACTGAGCGCTTGCATAATGTGTTTGTTTTATCAGTCAGACGCTTCTCTGCAAATATATGTCAGGTCTTTGCCAGTCTTTCGTATTTCTTAGTGGTGTGTGGAATGTTTTTACATCAACTGAACCCTTAAACTGGTTTAACAGGACACAGAATGTTCCTTCATTATTGTTGCACGTATTTTGTCTAGTTTGATGGATGACTTCTGTTTTGTGTAAGCACAATAGAAATGTTAATCTTTACCTTTTGATTTCATCTGCCGTGCCTTTGGGCATTTTCAGAGCAGCCTGTAATGACAGAAAAGATCTTGTCAACTACACAAGTAAATATGTTACATAAGTAAAATATTTACCATTTAAAAGCAATGGTTAATCCAAAAATGAAGGTTTGTTGTTAAATTACTCTCCTTCAGGCCATCTGAGATTTTTTTTTTTCAGTAAACATTTAAGAAACACTCCACTTTTTTGGAAATAGTCTCATTTTACAAGTCATCTGGAGTTAAACAGTTTTACCATTTTTTAATCCATTCAGCCAATCACTGGGTCTGGCGGGAACACTTTTAGCTTAAACAGTTTTAGCCTTGCTTAGCATAAATTATTGAATCGAATTAGACTATTAGCATCTCAATCACATTTCAAAAAGGAGTTTTGATAATTAGCTTAACTTAGCATAAGTCATTGAATTGGATTAGACCATTAGCATCGCAATCAAAAATAAAAAAAAGTTTTGATAATTAGCTTAGCTTAGCATAAATCATTGAATCTGATTAGACCATTCATTTCTCAATCAAATTTCAAAATAAGTTTCAGTAATTAGCTTAGCATAAATCATTGAACTGAATTGGACCATTAGCATTTTAATCAAGAATTTAAAAAGGTTTTGATAATTAGCTTAGCTTAACACTAATCGTTAAATCAAAATAGAGTATTAACATGTCAATCAAAAATTTTTTTAAGAGTTTCGAGAGTTCAGCATAAATCATTGAATCGAATCATTAGCATCTTAATCAAAAAAAAAAAAAAAAGTTTTGATAGTTAGCTTAGCTTAGCGTAAATTGTTGAATCAGATTAGACCATTAGCATCTCAATCAAAGAATTTCCAAAAAGAGTTTTGATAGTTAGCATAGCTTAGCATAAATCATTGAATCGAATTAGAACATTAGCATCTCAATAAAAAAATTCTAAAAAGTTTCAATAATTAGCATAGCTTAAATCATTACATTGGATTAGACAATTAGCTTCTTAATCAAAACATTCAAAAAAAAAGTGCTTTGATAAATAGCTTAGCTTGAATCAGATTGGACCATTAGCATCTCAAGAATTTTTTTTTTTAAAAGAGCACCTGAAAAGAATCCCCAGCTAGGTAACAGGATATATATATATATATATATATATATATATATATATATATATATATATAATATATATATATATATATATATATATATATATATATTAATGACTCTCAAAATACAAAAATGTCAACTTACATTTTTATAATCGGCAAAGATTAGAGTTTCAGCTCAAAATATTGCTGATTGTTCTTCTGAATAAGTAAACTTGGATAGTCTGAGTGAGATTAAATTAACATTGCATTAAATATTTTCCAAATATATTGTTTATATGTGATTGTGTACCATGTAGCTGTTAAAGGCAGTTGAATCCGCGTCCACTTTTAATAATAAGTCGTTCATGGCTTCATGAAAAGGAGGGATGAGTTTTCTCATCTCCCCATCTAGAGACTCAAACTGTCTCTTTCCGTACGTCATCTGACCGACCATACAGCCCAGAGCTGCTCCCTTACAATCACACAAAAAAACAGATAGTGTATATACAGCACATGCACAGCACAGCACTTTTATAAAATGCATTTTAATATGTATAATGTAGGAATATATTAACTGTTTGTGTATAAACAAGTTTAAGTTGAGTATAGTATTTGTAATATTTTGTAATATTGTATAATTTGTTATATTTTGTAAACAAACATAAATATATAAAAGCAGTATATCTTCTGATCAATCTATATCTGTTTTCTAATTAATAAAAAATAGACACAGCAAAAAAAAATTAGTATTTCCTCACACACCCAAAAAATTAAATGAGGCTATTAAAAACAAATTGGTTCTGCACTTTTTCCCCAGTTTACACCTAAAAATTGTATTGTAAAAATTTAAATGAATTGTAAGCAAAAATGTTCAACCCACCAAAAAGGTCATTTAAAAATAAAATAATTATTGTATATTCTAAATCATTTTTTTAAAGAATATACCTCACAACTATAACATTGTTTACCATAGCAGCGATTGCTGCAGAAACAGACCCTCCACCAGGAGCCGCTGTTCTGGCCCCGACACTGTGAACAAACTTCTGCAGAGTCAGAGACACGAGCCGGCCATCGTCCTCATTGTTTTGAACCATATACCTAAACTCAAAATCAGCCAGTTAGACAGAGTTCTCCAGTTAGACTCCAATCAGAAAAACACTGTGTAATATTTCATAAATACACATTCAGATATTTTAAGCTTTAGGACTTACTCTATAATTCTCTCCTTTGGATCAAAAGGCCCCAAAGAGTCGAGTCCTAGTTTACTGATAACCTGACAAATGAATAATAAAGGGGGGTGGGGGTGTTAGTTAGCATGTTTAATTTGTTATTTTCTTTGATTTGGCACTGCTTTCCTCTCTGTACGGTTTGTTTCAATTTGCTTATTTGTTTCTTTTGCATTTATTGTACACATATGTAAATATACTTTTGGTGATTAAAATTTTCGTATTTTTTCTTTCTTATCTTTATCATTGTAAATCAAGTTATCCACTTTTTGCCATGTCCGTTGTCCGTGTCGATTCATAGCAGCTAGCGTCTCAGGGGAATTTTAAAAAATTGGGTTGTCATAATTATGTTTAGCCCTTTTCATCCTCCGAGCCACATGGGACGTAACAGGGATGAAATAAAACCTGATTTACTGTCTCGAATATTTAATAGTTAAAGTATTAGTTTACCTAAAAATGAAAATTCTATTAATAATTACTTGCTTCTGATTTAAGATATTACACAAATTAGGATATTTTGTGTAGTGAAATTTGAGAGCTCCCTCGTCCTCCATAGACAACAATGGTTCTGAGAAGTCCAGAAAAATGGTGAAAAACATCCTCAAAACAAACCATATGCCCTCAATTGTAACATTATCAAGCTACGATCCTTTTTTATACATACTTAAAACAAAAATAACAACTTTTTAACAGTTTCTCCTCCTCAGTGTCAGTATATTGCGCACATTCATGATCACTGTGCAGTGACGTATACAATTTGTGTACACAAACATATTCTCAGAGCTTGATAATATTCTGATTGAGCCAGTGATAGAGTAGAATCAGGATAAGCTGAAGACCTCATTGTGTGTTTATTCCTTTTGTTTTCATTTAGTTAGTTATATTTTGTTGGGTAGTTAGCAATGGTGTAAAGTAACAAATTACAAACACTTAGAATACTGTAATTGAGTTGTTTTTCTCAGGAATTGTAATTTACTAAGTAGTTTTTAAAATGTGTACTTTTACTTTCCCTTGAGTACATTTTTAGTGTAGTATTGGTACTTTTACTCCACTGCTTTCCTTCAACCTGCAGTCACTACTTTATTTTTTCTTGTCTATGGGGATTAGAAGAATCCGTCCTGTGATTCCTGTCCAATCAAATCATACATAGAAGGTAAATCACATCATACTGAACTACCTCAAGACATGGGTGATTTGTAATTGCCGCAAACTATTTGGAAGCATTAAAAGTGTCCAAGAAGATGTTCAAAATCTTTACGCGCATTGACCCAGAGACTGCTTAGATGCATGTCACTGATGAGAAGATGACGGATGTTTGCTGTATGATGACCAAAATGGCCTTAAACATTAATAGAAACATTGGCAGGACACAAGACGTCAACATGACTATAGATTCACGTTGTACTCCAATGTCGTGTGGACATTGCATTTGTTTTGTTAATGAAAATAGGGCTGACATCAGTACCCAATGTCAGGCTGACGTCAATGTCCAACATCCAACCTAAAATCAACCTAATATCAACGTATAATGATGTTACAGCTTGACGTTGTGTGGACGTTACCACTATGATGTTTATCAGATGTTTGATTTTGGTTGCCACATCTGACGAAGAAATGTCAGTTGACATCAATATGGCATTGGCTTAAGATGGATTTTAGTCACTTTCCAACACAACCTAAAATCAACCAAATATCAATGTTTAATGATGTTACAGCTTGACGTTGTGGACGTTACCACTATGACGTTTATCAGATGTTTGATTTTGGTTGCCACATCTGACGAATAAATCTCAGTATTTGACATCAATAGGACATTGGCTTAAGATGGATTTTAGTCACTTTCCAACTCAACCTAAAATCAACCAAATATCAACATATAATGATGTTACAGCTTGACGTTGTGTGGACGTTACCACTATGACGTTTATCAGATGTTTGATTTTGGTTGCCACATCTGATGAAAAATGTCAGTATTTGACATCAATAGGACATTGGCTTAAGATGGATTTTAGTCACTTTCCAACACAACCTAAAATCAATCAAATATCAACGGCATGTGATGTTGTTATTGAAGGTCAAAAAAACGTTTTCCTTAGGCGATGGCTTGACATTGAATTTTGGTCACCTGACATCCTATAATTATTAATGGTCCATCCTGACATAACCTATAATTAACGTTTTGTGATGTGCAATAACTTGATGTACTTCAGAATGTTACGTTTACACACATCAACAATTCAAATGTCAATGCATCAGCTTTTTACAGAATAATACTCGCTTTTAAAAGGTCTACTTTTTACTCATACTTTGAGTAATGTTAACAACAGATACTTTTAGTGTACTTGAACTACATTTTTTAAGCAAGTAATGGTACTTTTATGCGAGTATGATTTTACAGTACTCTTTCCACTACTACTGGTAGTTAGGCATTGTTTGGGTTTTGTTCTTTTCTTTAGCGCCACCCACGTCCCTTTTGTCAGCTCTCTTGTTTACCCCCATCTTTATTTTCGTCCCAACTATTGTATATAATGTAAATAGTATATTTTGCGTTACCTTCTTTTCCTTATTTTTGATTACATCATTGTTTTTGTTTAATTTGATAAATGTGAATAAAAGTCACAGTTTTTGGTGTGATTTGGTTTTCTTTTGCACTTCATTCACTGTATAGAGTTGAAGTCAGAATTATTAGCCCCCTTTTGAACTTTTTTTCTTTTTTAAATATTTACCAAATTATGTTTAACAGAGCAAGGAAATTTTCATAGTATGTCTGATAATTTTTTCTTTTGGAGAAAGTCTTATTTGTTTTATTTTGGCTAGAATAAAAGCAGTTTTTAATTTTTTAAAAAACATTTTAAGGTCAAAATTATTAGCCCCTTTAAGCTACATTTTTTCGATAAACAAAAGAACAGACCATCATTATACAATTACTTGCCTAATTACCTTAACATGTCTAGTTAACTTAATTAACCTAGTTAAGCCTTTAAAAGTCACTTTAAGCTGTATAGAAGTGTCTTGAAAAATATCTAGTCAAATTTTATTCACTGTCATCATGGCAAAGATAAAATAAATCAGTTATTAGAAATGAGTTATTAAAACTATTATGATTAGAAATGTGTTGTAAAATCTTTTCTCCGTTAAAAAGAAATTAAGGGAGGCTAATAATTCAGATGGGCTAATAATTCTGAGTTGAACTGTATATAAATTCATGTTAATTGTACACTAAATGTCAAACCCCATTTCCCCCCAGACCAACATCAGGGGTTTATAACAGGACGCATATACTGTTTTGAGTTTTGACTTTGAACTTCTCTGGGCCATTGTAGTGAATGGAGGATGAGGGAGCTCTCAGAGTTCATCTAAATTGTCTGAATTTGTATTCAAAAGACCAACAAAGGTTTCAGGGGCTTGGAATGACTTTAGAGTGAGTACATTTAAAAAAGGACGTTTGCTGTTTGTTCAAACTTCTTATATAAAGTAAGCTGAAAACAATTCTAGAGATTTTTGGGGGATATTTTAATTGTTTTATGTTCAATCCACTTAAATTTGCACACAAAAAAAACTAACAAGTTAACTTAATTCTGTCATGTTATATACAAATGGATTGTGTGAAACAGAATTTGTTTTACATTTTTTACATTTTTGAGTGAACTAACCCTTTAATTTGAACTCACCAGTCGTATTTTGTGCTCCTCTTCCACAACAAACAGCTTTTCTCTCTTAATGTAGAAGTTAGCGCAGTCCAGCATGGCCTTCAGAGGGATCAGACCAACAATCTGAGATCCCACCACCGGAAGGTTCAAGTCCTGCGCATGAACAGATATCCTGTTGATCAATCTGACTCCGTTTCTTCTCCTCAGTGTCAGTATATTGCACACATTCATGATCATATTCAAATACTCATATGCTTTACATTATTGTTTCTATGTTTGTTTATATAACTACTATTTTCATTTATAGCACTCTATTATTTAGAGTCTATTCTTTATAGCACTACTATTTTCATTTATTTTGCATCTCGTGTTTAAATACACTATGAACAGCAGCTACGCTAATTATTTTCTTTATTCTCCATTTCCACCAAGGGATCCTCATCCCGAGGCCTCTAGAGATTGTGCAGCGCCATTGATGCGATCCAAGATCTATGAATAAATGATGCCAATGTATTGATAATCCTGGACCAGGCCGTATCCTGAGCTGATGCTGTGGCGCTCATGAAGGAGTGGAGAGCATGAGACCGATTCCTGAAATGCCAATTCAGATTTGAAGTTGACTCACCTTGGCGTCTCTACAGATCTCCTCATACACCGTGTGCATTGGCGTCAGCTCGAAGTCCAGGATATTGGTGGATACTTGAGCCAGATTAGACTCTTCCAGGTACCATCCCATTCCTTGAACTTTTTTGAGAAGCCCGGGCTATACTCGAGGAACATTCAGAAACACTTTTATTGAATCATCAGGGATCAGGAAAAACTCAAGGAAGTGATATGTATAATTAGGTCAGATTGCCTTGATTCTCAAGTTCTAGATTTGACGCACAGTGAAAACCGAAACCAATACAGTGACGTCAGACAAAGACATACTTGATCTTTACTACGGCCCTGTTCTCTGATGTCCAGCGCGATTCTGTGAGCCTGTTCCTTTGTGCTCAGCAGATTCACATTGTAGGCGACGAGGAACTTTCGGGCACCAGTGACTGTTGCACCCCAAGAGGGGACAAAGGTGGCTGGGCCGAATTCAGGAGCCCATTCACTCTTTTTCAACTGGGGGATGAAAAACAAAAGAGGTGTTAACATGTTTCTTTGTTCCTCAGAAATTAGTCCTCTTAACGTAAATAATATCTTAATATATTTAAAAGTTGTTGGAGGAAAGACTCTTTAATGGACAGTGAAGTCACATGAATTGCCCAGGTGTGAGTCCCAGTTATGGGTGTAAAGCCCAATTTAAAATTCTGTGTCAAGTAAACTGCAATACCCTCATTCACTATTCCTGTCACAATCTCCAGCGATACAGCCTGTGCAGATCGCTGGTAAACGCCCAGTATTGCATGGAACTACAAATCCGCCATTAAAGTGACTTCAAGATCCAGTCATGCACCACTCACACACCTGGCCTAGATCCCCATGATTGCAGACAGACACAGCTGAAGCTACTCATGAACTCATTTCTAGGACTATTTATATAGCACCCACACACACTTCAGAGCTGAGTCTTGTTGAACAGTTTTGTGAACATACGATGTTGTGTTTTTGACCCTCGCTTTGTTTTGTTTGTTTCTGTTGTTTGCTTCCTGCCTGGTTATTGACTACGATTCTGGATTTGCCTACATACATCTGTTTGCCCCTGTGTTGACCTTTGCTTGCCTGACCATCTCTGTATAATAAACTCTGCATTTGGATCCACACCTCCGTTGTCAGCGTTCCGATTCACATTACAATTCCCTACATTAGTCCACTGATAAAGTTCACTTAAAGGAGTATAAAGAAAACAAACAAGTGAATTCAAGCCATTTTTGTGCTTCGAGGATAGATAAATCCTTTAGATGGATTCGATTTTCAAGTTCTTGTTTAAGCACTGATAGTTTTTAACACTTAGTAATGTAATGAAACAAAGTATTTTAATTTCCTTCATGTATACAGATGTTACTTTAATTAAATAATATTTTATTTTGAAACTTACAGCAAATAGGATTCTGCTGTAGATGCCTTTTTGTGATCAGAAACAGGTTGTGCATACATTTTTGGTGATGCATTGTGGGACTGATTGAGTACACTTCAAAATGTCCCCTATGGTTTCAGACACTACATATGGCTGCTCCCTCAAATAGTGCACTATTTAAGGGTATAGGGGGTGACTTTGGATACAACCAATAAGTATCCGGCGAGCCTACCACTTGCACTTGACACAGGTGCATAAACTGGACTTAAGAAGTATAATTTCAGAAATAAGGTGATGTGAGATTTGACCTTCTCTGGTAATGCCTCATATTCTCCTGCACGGACAGACGGAAGTGACCTTCTGCTCTCTTTTCTAGCTGCCTCTCCATAAAGATAGACTGCAAGACAAGAAGGCGGGTTAAAGGGATAGTTCACTTAAAAATTAACATTCTGTCCTCCACTTGATTCATGAGTTGAATTCCATACTACTTTTTTTTGCTAATATGGATATCTGTTAGTTCTGAACATTCTTCAAAATATCTTTTTTTGTCTTAAAACTCATAAAGGGTTGTAACCACTTCATGGAGAGTAATTAGCGAATTAAACTTAATTCCAGGGTGAATTCACACTCTTCAGAACTCTTTAATGACGTTTGCTCATACAAACTCACCTGGCACATGCAGCATGTCTGCCAACCTCTGGCCAAATTCATTGGCACACTGTACACACTCCTCCATGGTGATGTTTTGCACCGGTATGAAGGGACACACATCCATCGCACCTGTCCGAGGATGTTCCCCTGTTCAAAAAACATTAACTTTATTACAAACCAAACTCATTTGGAGTATAATATTTGAACAAATGCTAACATCTCAGTTTGTACCGGAGTGTTTGGTCATGTCTATAAGTTTAAAAGCAACACGGGCCGCGTTCAGAGCCCCCTCGATTACAGTCATGGGAGAGCCCACGAAAGTGTACACAGTCCTGTTTGTTGACGATCCCGGATCAACGTCCAGTAAACTGCAGCCCTCAGTGGCAGAGATGGCATCAGCTATGGCGTCAATAACCTGGATGTGATACATTTAAAAAAAACATTTAAAAGCTCAGTAGGCTATGCTACATCAGTGCCTTATGTGTGACCAAACAGAAACACGACACTTGAGAAGTATCTAAAAATTGATTCGATTGAGTGCATTGATTTAAAGTTGGCGTGAAATTAACATGCACTCTTCTTATTTTTATATGTATATAGTAGTGCTTATTATAAACATCACATCTGTGCACTTTGTTATTCTGTAAAAGTTGATTTGTCCTCGTAATCTTTAATCAAACACCACAACCTTCCCTACCCCTCAAATTGACTTTTCTTCACTTCTGGTCACATGGAATTCTTTTAGGGTGGGGCTATCAGTCCTTTGGGGTGGGAATATCAGTCATTTAGGGCGGGCTATCAGATCAGTCCTTTTGGGCGGGGCTATCATTAATTTGGGGTGGAGCTACCAGTCATTTAGGCCAGTGGTTCTCAAAGTGGGGGTCGGGACCCCCCAAGGAGTCACAGGACAATGATAGGGGGTTGCCTGGTGATTTCCAAAAATATTTTTATTTTTATTAAACCATAAGAATTACCATATTTTATCCATAACCTCCTGAAAAGAAAAAATAGGTGTTTATAGTTACTATATACTATATAGTTGCTATAGTAGCTTATAGTTACTAGTTCCATTGGATTGCGACACCTGGGGTAATTACATTATATTAAAGACACAGCAATAGCATCAGATGCAGCAGATTGATTGTATAACACCAGGTCAAACTTTCTGGCCCATTTACAGCACTGACATACATAAAAAAAATTAAACGAAGAATAGACTTGGGTCTATTGGTGTGTATTTGTGCCATTGCATGCAAGGTTTCTGTATTTATAATGACCTCAGAGGATGTTGAGGTTGCGAGTCACTGGCATTGTCATTTTGGGGGTCGTGGGCTGAAAAGTTTGGGAACCCCTGATTTAGGCCACAGCCTTTGGGGTGGGGTTATCAGTCATTTAGGGCAGGGCTGTCAGTCTTTTTAGGCGGGCTATTAGATTAGTCTTTTTGGGCTGGGCTATCATTCATTTGGGGCAGGGCTATCAGTAATTTGGGGCAGGGCTGTCAGTAATTTGGGGCAGGGCTGTCAGTAATTTGGGGCGGGGCTATCAGTCCTTTGGGGCCGGGCTATAAGTTCTTTCAGGCGGGGCGATTACAGTCTTGTCTTGTTTTTGCCTTATTTCTGTGGTTTAAATTTATTTGGATCCAACATCTGTAAAATTTAGCTTGTCCTTGTAATTATCGGGCATCTGAAAAGCAGAGGATGTTGATGGAGAGTTTTTCTCCACAAATGAGTGCAAATGTAATTGCCCACAACTGAGTGCAAACTAGAATTTAACTTAAAAATAATATATAGTATAGTAAATCTGTGTTTAAAAAGTTATTTATTCATAATAAAAGGACATGTTGTGAGGTTTAATACCTCAGACACTTTGATGTCTCCACATATGGACAATATAAACACTGTATGAACAGAGAGTCAGATATTTGCATCCACACTGCACTGAGTGAAAGTGTGGGAAAGATTGTTTCCCTCCTATCCTTTGCTTATACATTTAATAATTCTTCCACACAATCTCAAATGAGATCTTTTGCTTATCCTAGTTGCACTTTTTTGTTGTTTGTATGTTTTAGTTCTGAGAGTAAATCTTGCTAACTGAACATTAAATTAGCATTTCATTCAACATCGATTGTGCAATTCATCAGATTATTAGAGCTAAAAATATTCACACCACAAGAAATCATATGATTCAGATGTTAAAATGAACTCAAATCTGACCTCTCAGATCTCCGACAACACAGCTGACTCCAAACAAGAAGCAGCCGGGTTCTGTTGTGATCTGCACTATTTGCAGCACGTTCCTATATTTGCATGTGTTGTCAAACTGATGAAGAAGTTTTCTCAGCTCATTAGTGTTTATCTATTTGCATGTTTTCCTATTTGCAACTTAGTACTTCTTATGCTCCTGAGATCCTGAAGGCTGAATATTCTGAGATAGTTCACCCAAAAATGAAAATTCTGTCATCATATTCTTATGCTTTAAATCTTCCAAACCTGTTTGAGTTTCTTTCTTCTGTTGAACACAAAGGAAGATATTTTCAAGAATGTTAGGAAAAATAAACGTTTATGGTATTGTTTTGTCAATGTGTGTTTTTTCCCAACATTCTTCAAAATATCTTGTTTTGTGTTCAACAGAAGAAAGAAATTAATAAGAAGTTGAAATAAAAAACCCACTTGAGTGTGGGTAAATGTTCAGTTTTTGGGTGAACTATCCAATTATTACGCATGAAGTTAATCTTTAAAAAAAATAATGCTATTTGCTGTTTACACAGTAACAATAAAATCAAAATCTTGTTGTTTTAATTAGTATATTTCATTGAAACACTGTTGTTATGGATAATAATGTCTAATTAGTTTTGTTAGTTATACATTAGCATTAATCTTACCTCCTTGTTACGCCCCTCTGAGAAATTAGGCACACACTCCACCAGTTTAGCCATGACTTTCCTCACACACACACTTCAATACTGACAACCCTTCCTCCCTATATGTTGAACTTATAAAGCAGGCGGCAAACATGTGTTTTGAATAATTAACCCATCGGTTGGACTGGATTCAGGTCATTTGGCAATGATTCCCGTCTTCACAGATAAACCCTTTTGGTGAGGATTTATTATCAAAAAATTGATGAAAATGTTTTTAATCCAGCTTATAAATACTGCTGGTTTTATAGTTGGTTAAAGATTATAGCTTAAAGGGATATTTCACCCCCAAAAATGTATTGTACTCACTATTTACTCGTCCTCAATTATTCCAAACTTTTATTAGTTTCCTTCTTCTGTAAACACAAAAGAAGATATTTTGAAGAATGCTGAAAACCATCCACTTCTATATAGAAATAACAAAAACTATGGAAATCAATGGTTACAGGTTTCAGCATTCTTCAAAATATCTTCTTTTGTGTTTACAGAAGAAAGTTGTAAAGATCTGAAACAAGTGAGCAAATGATGACAATTTTATTTTGAGAGTGAACTATCCCTTTAATCATAGACAGAGATTTGTTTGTTCAGTATGTACTGCAGTAACCAACATAAATTGTCAATTGATAAAGCAAAGACGGTTTAATAAATGACTCTTGAAAAGCACCCAGACAGTTGCATCATGACCAGGTTGGGACTTCTGTTAATGACTGATCCAGAAATAGGCCAAAGAGCTGAAAGAGGAGCACAGATTTAGCTCTTTGTTTTTGGATGGGACGCAGGTCTGATACACCCACTTGTTAAAGTAACACTGATGTTATGCAAGAGCGAGGAGGGTAAAGTTCACAAAAACAGAAAATAGTCATTTAAGGAGTCATATGAAATGTAAACGAAAAGCGTAGAATAATTTAAAGCATGTTTTATAAGCAGTATCTCAAATATAATAAAATAGTAATAATAGTAATAACAATGATTTTAGTATTATATTAATAGTAATATTAATGATTATTTTAATTATTAAAAGCAATGACAATATGACAATGAATGAATTTTTGTGTCTATTATAAATACACACACACACACGCATGCACAGACAGACAGACAGACAGACAGACAGACAGACAGACAGACAGACAGACAGACAGACAGATAGATAGATAGATAGATAGATAGATAGATAGATAGATAGATAGATAGATAGATAGATAGATAGATAGATAGATAGATAGATAGATAGATAGATAGATAGATAGATAGATAGATAGACAATTAAAGTAATTTTACAACAACACTGTTAGAATTATATATTTTTTTGTATTTTCATAAGTAGTGTTAGCAAAAATAATAGTTACCAGTAGCAGAATAATAATAAACGTAATTAATACAAATCAATAATAATTATGATAAAAAATCAATTCAATATAACAATAATAATTACAATACAAATAATATTAATATTAATAATATTAGCATTGATGATAATAATAATAATAATGTATTATAGTAAGAAGGTTGCTGGTTCGAGCCTCTTCTGGGTCAGTTGGCATTTCTGTGTGGAGTTTGCATGTTCTCCCTGTGTTCGTGGGGGTTTCCTCCAGGTGCTATATGTGCTTCGGTCCCCCTCCCCCTCCCCCCCCCCACAACTCCACAGTCCAAAGACATGAGGTATAGTTGAAATTGTTCGTAGTGTTTGTGTGTGAATTGGAGTGTATGGACGTTTCCCAGTAATTGGTTGCTGCGGGAAGGGCATCCGCTGTGGAAAACATGTGCTGGATAAGTTATTGGTTCGTTCTGCTTTGGCGAACCCTGATTAATAAAGGGACTAAGCCGAAAAAGAAAATGAATGAATGTATTATTATTATTATTATTATTATTATTAATACTATTATGAATAATGTATTAATAATATAATTCTATTACTTTTTATATATAATAATATTAAATGCGTTAACATAAATATTATTTTATGTAAATAGCAATAGCCTATTGTTACCATTAATCACATAATAGTCAATATACTGAAATAATTTTATTATCATTATTACATTACATTTTACATTGTAATCGCGCTATACAAATAAAGGTGAATTGAATTGAATTAAGAACAGCATATTTATAATCAGCGTCGGGGATAATGCATTACAAGTAACGCGAGTTACATAATAATATTACTTTTCTAAGTAACGAGTAAAGTAACGCATTACTTTTCAAAATTAAGTGATAATATTTGAGTTACTTTTTTAAAAATGTAATGCGAGTTACTTTTTAGTTTAGTTAATTCACTTTTAAAAAATAAATTGCTGAATTAAAACGAACATAGTCATGTTGAATCCCGCACGCGATGAAAGAATGCAGGAACAGACATAAAGAAAGACGACAGAGCTTTACATTTCTGCAATGGAAAATTCTCATTATTTTGAGCACATTGGAGAAAAGGAAAAGAGGATTATCTTAATGGAAAGTGATTTTACTTTTTAATAAGGCAAAAACTACAAAAGTAGCAAACACATTGCTTTAAACTTTTATTAATCTGTATATACGACATGTAGAACTCTGTAGTTCTCTGAAGATAATACTATCAGATAAATTTTTTATGTGCTTTTTATGAAGTAAATAAAGGTTATACAGTGTGTTGTTAACTCCTCTTTTTAAAGGAGTAGAAGAAGAAACCCTGCATTAACTCAGTGTTTAATGCTTTTCATTAACTCATGATGAAACTCGTGACACATTCAATATAAAATCTGCTGCTGATACGGGTGCCATGTCTGACATAAAATTGCGTCAGAGTTTAAGTGAAAACACTGCTTCAAATATTCTATCAGTGACAAAAAAAGTTTTAGTAAGTATTTATTTACTGAAATGGTTTTTAATTAAAATTCTTGATAAATTTGGTGAAAATCTCAATCCTGTTACAAGTTTACAACCCCAAAACAATGACATGTGTAACGGGGTTGAGTGTGATGGGGTTGAGTTTTTAAAACAAAATGACCTCTGCTCCTCGTGTGGTTTAAAAGAGAAGGCCCACATGGCAGCAATTAAACAAAAATATGTTATATTGTTTGCGAATACCATTTAAAAAAAAAACAATCATAATCCATCTTAGTTTTACGTTTCGGGGTTGAATTGTTAAGCTTGACCCTACTCTTCCTAACTATAATAAACATCAAAAAATGTAGATAAATTAAAATATATCTTGCCTTTTTTTGCACCAGAGATCAAAGATCTGAATGATATCACTTTCTGTCTGTGATGTCATATGAGAATGGAGTCTAAATTGGTATAGTTGGAGAATTGCTGGCGTGACAGGGTTGAGTTTATTGAGGGACATAACTTTGTAGCCTGTTTTTATAAAAAAAAAATCTTATTTTTTATTTAATTTTTATTTATCACCAGAAATGAACACAAATAAATAGTTGTAATACTGAAAAAATGACACTGTGTGCATTTTATAATTTTTTTTTCTACATGCAATTTCAAAGTGCCTCCGGGACATGACCATAGCTTGGTTTGTGACAGAAATTTTTTTTTTTTTGCTAAAATGGTTTTAATGTAGAAATTATTTTGATTCATTATAATGTACAAAGTAAATCAATGAAAAATGCTTTTAAAATGTAATTTTAGTCAACAAACACTTTAAAAAAAATATAGGGGACTGAAATATTACCATTTGCCAGGATTGACCCAACTATAAGCAATTATTTGTTGTTATTTTTAGCAGCAGTAGTAAGATATAGAGTTTAATACTGCATTTTTATAATAAAATATAGTAATACTCAAGAGTTGGTATGGGGGCAGCAATGAACACAGAGAGGGTCCTTACCCGCCAACAGCTCAGAGAAAGAAACGATGAACTACCGGAAGATAACCGTAGAAGAACAGGGAGTAGCGGAAGGCGGTTGTTTTTTCCCCCTTACCGCATTTGCTAATGTAAACCCGATTTATTTCTCGTTGTTTTGAAAACCGCCGTTCACTTTTACTCTGGAGAGCACAGTAAAGCGGTCGCGAGGATGTTGGCTACAGGAGCGGTGAGTTTCTGGACGCTTTTCGGGGGTTTACTCTTGTTTATGCAGGGGCCTCAAATAGCTAACGGCTAAAGCTAATTCACACAGTTACTATGGTGATCCACATTAAAGCGCCTTTGCGTCTTTATTATACACTTTTCTTTAAATATAATGTACTTATAGTTATTATACAGTCTTAGGAGAGAAACAAAGGTTTTATTTTTTTCTACGTGTGCTTTTCGTAAACATAAGATTAGCATTGGTTGTTTCATTTTTATTTCTTAATTAAAAGAACAGTATATAAAATTTTACAATAAAAATATAGATACCAGGGAAGGACGAGTAAACAAAATACAAATATACAAATTGTACATATGTAGTAATTAAATAAACACATTAGATAGTCGATGATACTGTCAATACACAAGCGTATTTCAGTAAATAAAGCCGTAAATTGAGATTTCTTATGAGTAAATTTACATTTATGAATGTTAAATATAGATAACTGCATAAATCACGTTAATTTAAGTCAAATAAATGACATTATTTTCCTCATGGTCATTAGTAAATATAGTTACGAATGCGTGTGAATATTATTAATAATAATGGTGTCACCTGTTCATATAGTAACAACTTGTGAGGAAAAAGTATTAATACACCATACATTTTGACATTTGAGTCATTAGTAGTCAAAATAAGGACTCAATGAGGCGAAGAAAAACAATTTGTGACTTATTATTTTTTACGTCAGTTTTTTTTTTTCATTTGTTCGTTTTTTTTCGGCTTAGTCGAAGGCTTAATCTGGGGTCGCCACAGCGGAACGAACCGCCAACTTAACCAGCATATGTTTTACGCAGCGGATGCCCTTCGAGCAGCAACCCATTACTGGGAAACATCCAAACACTCTCATTCACACATAGACTACAGACCAAATTTACCTTGCCCAATTCACCTTTAGCGCATATCTTTGGACTTGTGGGGGAAACCAGAGCACCCGCAGGAAACCCACACCAACACGGAGAGAACATGCAAACTCCACACAGGAATGCCAGCTGACCCAGCCGGAGCTCGAACCAGCGACCTTCTTGTTGTGAAGAGATTGTGCTACCCATCTGGGCCATTCAAAAAAAAAACTCATTAAGAGCCCTGTAAATTTCAGTCATAATGGTCTTAATAATGTCTTAAAAAGTCTTAAATTTAACTTGGTGAAACCTGCAGAAACCCTGTAAATTAAACTATTATTCTCTTGGTCGTTAGTAAATTTAGTTATGAACGTGTGTGTGATTATTAATGTGTCACCTGTTCATATAGTAGTAACTTGTGGGAAAGAAAATATATTAATGCACAATAAGTGCATTAGTAGTCATAATAATAACAACTTAATGGAAGAAAAAAAACTAGTTGTGACGTGTGTAAGAGTATTTTGGCGGTAATACATATGTATGTATATATATATATATAAATTCACAGCACATATTTACACACACAAATATATTTTATTGCTGCTTGTTCAAACTAATTTAAAAGGAGCCGAATCAACACAATTCTTGAGTTTTTTGGGGGGGACAACTTAATTGTTTTATGTTCAGTACATTTACATTTGTAAAAACAGTTACCTTAATTGATTTGTGTTGGGACAACAAGAAGGACATGTGTGGAACCCAGAATTTGTTACAGTGTAATAAATAATAACATAACTACAAATAATTCTATAGTTATTTTGTTCACAGACTGTAAGCACAGCGGGTCTGGCACAGGTGGACCGGGAGAAGATCTACCAGTGGATCAATGAGCTGTCCAGTCCAGAAACACGAGAGAACGCCTTGCTGGAGCTCAGCAAGAAGAGAGAGTCAGTGACGGACCTGGCCCCAATGCTCTGGCACTCCTGCGGGACCATAGCAGCTCTACTCCAGGTCTGCTTCAGCTTAGAGGGAGTGTGTGTTAATGCAAAATTTCCTCTGTGTTTTCAGGAAACACTAAGATCATGATTCTGGATGGAACAAAGTTTCTGTCATTCTAGACACAATTCTTTTTGATTTAAAGAAATATTAATTGAATTGAATAATTGTGTTATTATTATTATTTTACATATAAATAAATATTAAGTGGCATAATTGTTTTTTATATCTTGTATATTAATGCATCATGCAATTGATAATACATTAAGTAAAAATGTATCACACAATTATTTTTAGGTAATATTAAAAGGGATTTGTAAATGTAAGTTTTATTTATTTAACTTATTTATACAATGTACACAATTTTGATGAATCTTTTTGAGGAAAATGTTTAAAATTAATTTGAAAGCAATAAATTGATAAACAATTGTTTAGTAAAACATAAATTATTTCAGATATTTGAAATATTAAAGAATCAAGTGATAATAACTGTATAAGTAACAAATATGTCCCTTTTTGAAGGAATTTTAATCAAATTTAAGGCTAAAGTAAGGTTTTTTCCACACTTTGAAAATTAAAACATTTTGTAAATGTCTTTCTGACATTTGGCACTAAAGTAGTGCTTCAGATACTATTAGAATTTATATTGAGTAATAATAAATAATAATAGCAAAGGCTTTTATTGTTATTGAAACAAGTTCAAAGTTTGAATTCATTTGAGAAGGTAGAAAAAAGTATAGCAAATTTAACTAAATTAAGATTAATAATTAAATGTTTTTATTTTCAACAGGAAATTGTGAACATCTACCCATCCATAAACCCCCCGACACTGACGGCACATCAGTCTAATCGAGTGTGTAACGCTTTAGCACTGCTGCAGTGTGTGGCGTCACATGTAGAAACACGGTAATACACTTCTTATGGACACAGTAAATGACACGCTCTCTTTAATGCTGCGCTGCATTGACTGATCCTCTGTTTTCTTTCTCATCCTCAGCTCTGCTTTTTTGGCAGCTCACATCCCTTTATTTCTGTACCCGTTTCTGCACACGGTCAGTAAAACCAGACCCTTCGAGTACCTGCGGCTCACCAGTCTGGGAGTCATCGGTAAGAAAAAAATATACATAAATAAGACTGAACTGAAATGTTATCATTGTTTGGGAGAGCTATAAAAATTGTGTGTGTGTGTATATACAGTGCTCAGCATAAATGAGTACACCCCATTTTTAAAATGAATATTTTTATCCATTTCTCAGTGAATGTTGGTAATATATATTGGTGCAATTGAACAAAACAGATTTATTATACAGATATATTTATTAAAATAATATTTTAGTCACAGAACATGAAAATGGAAAGAATACATTTAAATTCATGCAAAATATGGCCAAAAAAAAACATTTCAAACTACAACATTTCAACAAAATTGTATATATTTGTATAATAATTTGTATTAGGGCTGTGCAATTAATCGAAAATTCGGTTTTGATTTCTAACGGTTATGAAAAATCATTATTCGAGATGAAACGATTATTGCATTATATGCTGCCCCCTTTCCAGTTGTACACATTTGTTCTGCAAAGCTCAGTTCCACGTGAACATTACTAAAAGCATGTACTGCTATGTAACTTTTGCAGCACGGGATGCGCATCATTCATTGATGTACGTTTGAATGTTTTTAAAAGCGCGAAAGAGATCACTGTTGTGTGTGTGGATGAGCGCGGGCGCACTCAGCCTCAGAGACGAGCAGAGCACACACATCTAAAGTCATCTTAATGTGAGCGCTTTAATGGTCAAATAGGTGTCAAAACCCGGGGAGGAAAATAACTGTATATATATACAGTTGAAGTCAGAATTATTAGCCCTCCTGATTTATTAGCGACCCTTTTCCCCCAATTTCTGTTTAATGGAAAGATTTTTTTTCAAATCATTTCTAAACATAATAGATTTAATAACTCATCTCTAATAACTGATTTATTTTATCTTTGCCATGATGACAGTACAGAATATTTAACTAGATATTTTTGAAAATACAAGCATTCAGATTGAAGTGCGATTCAAAGGCTTAATTAGGGTAATTTGGCAAGTTATTGTATAACAGTAGTTTCTTCTGCAGACAATCAAAAAATATATTGCTTGAGGCGGCTAATAATATTGAGCTTAAATGGGTTTAAAATATTTAAACCTGCTTTTATTTTAGCCTAAATCAAACAAATAAGACTTTCTCCAGAAGAAAAAATATTATAGGAAATACTGTGAAAAATTCCTTGCTCTGTTAAACATCATTTGGGAAATATTTATTTAAAAAAAAATATTCACAGGAGGGCTAATAATTTTGACTTCAACTGATAATCCTTTTGAATAATCGTGATTACAATTATTACCAAAATAATCTTGATTATAATTTTCTTTCCATAATCGAGCAGCCCTAATTTGTATAATATTTCTCCCCAACATATAAATTTGGGCTACTAATTTTTGAACCATTATTGTAAGTTACTTTGTTTGATTAGCTCCAGATTTGGATTCAGTACTGACTGATCTAATGTATATGCATAAATATAACATTGTAAAGCTTCCTAAAAAAAAAGATTCATTTAAATGAGAGATTTGTGTGGGGTATATATTCTGAGCACTGTATATATATTATTGGGTAAATTGCAAAATACTTTAATATTTGGTAAAAACGTAAAATAAAAAAATATAAAATGCATATAATAAAAATGTATGTTATATAATTAAAATAAAAGTAGTAAAAACAGTATTTTGCATTAGACGATACAAAAATACAATTAAGCTGTTTGAATTATATTTTCAATATGGAAGGGCATTTGTATCTACATTATTGATTTATTTGATTTTATGTTTATTTATTTAGTGGTTCTTCAGTTTCTATTTGTGATATTTCTGTATCTGTATTTAAGTTTTTGGATAAATGAAAGCAAGACTGAACTGAAATGTGTTCATCTTATTGGAGCATTTGTGAAAATACTTTTTAAATATAAATATTCATTATATTTATATAATGACATGTAAATTTGCAAAAAAAAAGCTAATATATGAATTTTCAATTCACACGTTAGAAAAAGATAGATTTTGTTGCAGACAAAACAAAAATACAATTAGTACAATCAGTTTGAGTTATATTTTGATTTGTTTATCTTTTTAGTACATTTGATTTTTCAAATCTATATTTCATTATTCGATATTTATATTTTTGATGAAAATGAGAAAAAATTAATTAAATGAGAACAACAGATTTACTTTCATATATGAATTTACCACTCACAAGTAATAAAAAAAAGGTATATTTTCAAAAAAAACACATATTTCAACACATATTTTTGTTTTATTGAATATGCCAGGTGATTAGTAACCACGTTATTGACCTTTTTTTATTTATTCGTTGATTGATTTATTTAGTATATTTAATTTGAATTTTACTTTTATAAATGTGTTTCTTCTGAATCTGTATTTAAAATTTTTTTTGGATGAAATTGAGTAAGCCTGATAAATAAGCCTGAGATGCGTTTGTCTTATAGGAGCACTGGTCAAAACAGATGAGCAGGAGGTCATCAACTTTCTGTTAACCACAGAAATCATTCCTCTCTGTCTGCGCATAATGGAGTCCGGCAGCGAGCTCTCCAAAACGGTAATCTTATTACATGACATAACTTGACGTGTTATTGAGTGTACGTGCATTATTCAGAAGCATTTAATGTGTATTTCCTCTTTTCTTACTTCAGGTGGCCACGTTTATCCTGCAGAAGATCCTCTTGGATGACACGGGGCTTGCCTACATCTGCCAGACCTACGAACGCTTTTCACATGTAGCCATGATACTGGTAATTAACCATTAATAACTATTAATGTTGAGGAATGTTACTGACGTGTTAGTTATGTCCATTTTTTTAGGTTCTGAAATCGTTTGCCTTTTCGTTACAAGCCATGAAATGCGTGTGCGCGATTATTTATTATTATTATTATTATTATTATTATTATATATGCTAATATTATTGACGTTCATTTCTAAACTGACATTTTGACTTTGTCACAAAAAATGTGTGGTTTGTAACGAAGATTCAGAGGGCTGAGGATCCATCTGCAGCTTCATTGACCGGAAGTAGCAAACAACAGAGTACGAGAGGCAGGCTAATGTCGGGGCAGGCGCATAAAAGTGAGAGTTCAGAAAGCAGACTAAGGTCAAGGGGCAGGCGGCAAACAATCAGAGAACGTAATCAGGCAAGAGTAACAGAAAAACAAACCAGGAAGAACTCTTAGTATTGTTCGCTGGGCAAAACAAGACTTTGCATAGACTGATGGGTGTGGAGGGAATATATAGTGTGCTCCGGGCGTCGCAAGTTTAAATCCTGGCTCATGGACCTTTTCTGATCCTACCCCCTTTCTCTCCCACTTCACTTCCTGTCAACCTACTGTCCTGTCAAATAAAGACAAAATGACAAAAATAAATCTTTAACAATCTGAGTGGCGATAAACAACATTAAAAGCTTTGATTTCAAGCAAAATAAGATTTTAGATTGTTGTCCACTGTCAATGTTAAATAAAACTTGTGCATAAAGAGTGAAATATCTTCTACAGAGGACTGAATGAAGACATGTGAGGAAGCTCAGTCACTAACAACGAACACTCGTCTGAAACTGTTACAATATAAATGGTTGATGAGGATTGATAACTCCAGTTTTATTGCATAAATATCATGAAAATAATCCAGATACTTGCTTGAGATGCAGGGACCTTAAAGGACCGTTGTATCACTGTATATGGGAATGTAAAGGAATACAGAACTTTTGGAAAGGTGTGAAAGAAATAATAGAAAATATTCTTGGGGTTAATATACCAACGTCTCCTTTAATTTTTTTATTTCTTTTATATCACAAGGAGATCAAGTTAAAAAAGACGGAGCATATATTTATAAATATATGTATTCTACAAGCGAAATGACTTATTTCTTTAAATTGGAAAAGTAGATGTGCACCAACTATAGGTTGTTGGCTAAAAGAGATGGTTACAAACATGACAATGGACAAACTTATATGATAAGAAATAAAGACAAATCCTTCCAAAGGTGGATTTGGAAATGTTTTACTAGAAGATTAGTAATAGAGGTGATATTGTATTCTGATGTAAAATACTGAGAAGCGTTTTGTTTGTTTGTTTGTTTGTTGTTTTATGATAAATTTTGACACATGGAAATGTGTATGTACATGTTAAAATATAATACAAAGGAACTGGAGGAAAAAAAAGAGTGAAATATCACATTTTCACATTTGATTCAGGGATGTGACTGTACTATATATAAACAGATTTCGCTATTTGTATAAGTCTGTGGGATGCACTGGATATAATATACTGTTGTAATATTGTGTAGTCCTACAATATGTGTGGTTATTCATGGGTTGTGTATGGCAGAAGACACTGGCAGAAATACTAAATGTTGTTTTCCTCTAATTATGTCTAATTTTAAACAATTATTTAGAAAAAAACAAGGTCAAATACAACTAAAATGTGTTTGTCTTAGTGAAAAAGTTTAGTGAAAACTCAGGTATCAGCATAATATTTTTGTAATGATGTGTAAATTTGCAAAAACAAATACATTTAATAAATGAATTTTCCATTCACACGCTAAAATAATAAAGATGTGGTGTTTTGCAGGTAGATGATACAAAAATACAATTAGTACAATGGATGTCTAGCTTTAAACAATAAATAAGCATGATCAAAATATTCTTGTCTGTAAAGGTTTATCAGTAATTATTAAAGTCAGTTATAAAGAACACCATTCCTTTGTTTGAGCAGAAGGTCTCTGATTGGCTGGCTAATCTCATGTCTGAAGTGGTATTTGAACTAATGACTATGTTTTGTGTTCTTGCAGGGGAAGATGGTTCTTCAGTTGTCTAAGGAACCCTCGGCTCGTCTGCTCAAACATGTTGTGCGCTGTTATTTACGACTTTCTGACAACTCCAGGTATTTTTTCCCCCAATAGTTTCCCTGCTTTTTTTTTAGTTCCTTTTAGCTCATTTTTAACCTGTCGGAGGGGCACAAAAAGTGCAGGCTGGAAAAGTATTATCATTTCAGTTTGATAAATCAGTCAAATCAATGCAATGATTTCAGTATATCAGAATCAGAAAGTAGAATCACAGAACTAAACTGTTAAACTGAATACCGTTTGCATGTACTTTTACTAAAAAATATATATATTTATGATCATAAATTGCATCTAAACGCCAAATTGAATAATACTTGTTTAAACGATTATGTTTTACATTTATTTTAATTACACTTAACACTTAAAATGTTTACTTTTAATACTTTTAGTTAAAATTAACCTATTTATTAAATATTTGCTTCAATTTTATGTAATTATATATTTTTAAAAAATCTAATATTTGTAAAATTATAAAAACATAATCAGTTAATTTAAAATTAAAATTCATGTTTTGATCATTTGTTTTATCCATGGAACTTTTTAAAAATTTGTTTAGTCTGTTTTTTTTTTCAGTTTTTTTATTTACAATGTTTATTTTGCTAGCACACTTAATTATTCTTTAGCTGAACAATTAACCCATTTAAGTTGATCCACTGAAAAAAAGTTTGTTTTGGTGAACTTAAGTCTGAGCATTTGCTTCTGCATTTGGAGTGTTGATGTTGCCTTCTTTGATGATGTCAGTTTGACACTTCAGCCACAATATTATTAGCCACGCCTCTCTTACTGTTAGTTTGCTATGAGGGAATGAGGCGCAAAAAGAAAGCCCCACCCCCTACTCAAAATTCCATTTCAGTTGGAAGTACTAAGGCCCAATCCCAATTCTACCCCATAGCCCTTCCCCTTACTAATTGGTGTCCCAATTCCGTTTAGCTTGAAGGCGAAGGGCTAAGGGGAAGGGCTAAATACCGCTTTAAACAGAGATTTTTCAAGGACTACACTCGAAGCAAAGGGGTTCGAAAATTTCCTAGAATACACCAGCTACAGCGACAGCATGGCTGCACGCGGAAGTAAGGAGATCCACTAATTAGTATTTTTTTGTCATTATTATGAATTTTATCATAAACAAGCACATATTTTAATATATTCATATCCCCGTTCCTGTTTTACCGTCTAAAAACCGGTAAAAAAAAACCCCGCTAAAATAAAAACCACTAATTACAAAAATAAAAAACTTCAAGGGGGAAGAGGTAGGGGTACAAAATTAAAATTGGGATTGGGCTTGAATCAACATACTGAAATAAAAGGGAAAAAAATTCTGAAGCATACACATTTTGTAATGTAATTGTTTGTGTCTGTGTGTGTGTGTGTCAGGGCGAGAGAAGCTCTGCGTCAGTGTTTGCCCGACCAGCTGAAAGACACCACATTTGCTCAAGTTCTGAAGGACGACTCCACCACCAAACGCTGGCTCGCTCAGCTGGTCAAGAACCTTCAGGAAGGGCAGGTGACGGACCCACGCGGCATCCCTTTACCTACTCAGTGACACACACACTGATAAACAAACACACACACACACACTCAGGACGCCAGCACAGCAGCATCTCGCACACATCTGACACATTTTTACACACAAGGGCACTTAATATTTTTTGGCCAAGAAGTTCAGAAACGGTGCTCAGATTTCACGGTTTGATTTTATTTCTTTTTTTCGAGATGTTTAAATTGACTTTGGACTCTGCTGGACTGAGGAAGAGTCAGTCTCATCCATCATTAGGGATTTTCTTTTTTTCTACATCTTCTTGATGGAATCCTAAAGAAGATGATGAAAGACTGTTTTGTCTGTATTTTCATCCTAAACTAAAGGAAATGTGTATTTTGAATGCTGTTGAATAAACAGTGTCATGCCATGGGAAATGTCATGCGAAACTGACGACTGCTGTGCTGATTTTCTGCTCTCGAGAGGGAATTCGGATTCAAGTTGTAGTTTTGTGGAGTTAGGTTTATTAAAAAAATGTATTTGATTAGTTTATATAATAATTAAATTTAATGATTATACTCACCAATTACACATTAAAGGGGAAATTATGCACTCATTCAATTTTACATTATTTTGTACATTGGATTCCTCTTTAATGAAAATATATTAAACAATTTGATTAATGTAACCATTTAGCAGAAAACGGCATGTTTTACTATAGCTTTTAGACTTAGGGTGCCGCCATCTTGGAATATAGCTGTGTCTGACGTCGCAGGGTTGGTTCCATTCCCTCAGCTGAACAGATACAGTGGAAGTAAAGGACTGAACATGGAGACTGCAAAGCCTAATTTAACCCAATGTGTGAAGTTGTAGACGTGGAGCTGGTGCAAATACAAGCATCAGATGCTTGTCTAATATAAACAGAGGGGGGTAGAGTATCCAACATCTATACTCAAAGTAAAAGTACAAGTACTTGCGGAAATGTTTACTCAAGTAAAAGTAACTATCTTAAAAGTTACTCGAGTAAGAGTAAAAAAAGTATCTGATGAAAAAATTACTTAATTAAATAGTTACTAGTTACTTTTCATTTTATTTTTATATATATATATATATACTTTTTCCTCAATTTCTGTTTAAAGGACAGATTTTTTTCAACACATTTCTAAACATAAAAGTTTTAATAACTCATCTCAAATAACTGATTTATTTTATCTTTGGCATGATGACAGTAAATATAATTTGATTCAATTCAATTCACCTTTATTTGTATAGCGCTTATACAATGTAGATTGTGTCAAAGCAGCTTTACATAAAAGGTCATAGTAAATAGTAAATAGGAACAGTGTAGTTCAGTTTGTAGTGTTTAAGTTCAGTTCAGTTGAGCTCAGTTCAGTGTGGTTTAATCATCACTACTGAGAGTCCAAATACTGAAGAGCAAATCCAACGATGCGCAGCTCTACAGATCCCGAACCATGCAAGCCAGTGGCGACAGCGGAGAGGGAAAAAAAACTTCACTAAAGGCGGAGGTGAAGAAAAAAAACCTTGAGAGAAACCAGGCTCAGTTGGACACGACCAATTTAATTTCTCCGCTGGCCAAACGTCTTGTGCAGAGCTGCAGTCTCAGTGGCGGAGGCTGGAAGCTGGCCTCAGCGAAGACTCGTCTGTCTCTGGAGCGTCACAGGAATCAGTCTCATGTTCTCCACTCCTCCATGACCACCACAGTAGCTGCTCAGGATTCGGCCAGGTCCAGGATATAAAAAACCTTGGGATCATCTCGTCGTTGGTCTTGGATCGAATCAGTGACTCTGCATAGTCTGAGGGCCTCGGGAAGAGTATCCCCAGGTGGAAATGGAGAATAAAGAAAATAATAGATATTTAAATAAATAATAGATATTTGACTAGATATTTTTCAAGACACTTCTATACAGCTTAAAGTGACATTTAAATGCTTAACTTGTTTAATTAGGTTAACTAGGCAGGTTAGGGTAATTAGGCCAGTTATTGTATAATGATTGTTTGTTCTGTAGACTATCAAAAAATATAGCTTAAAGGGGCTAATAAATTTGACCTTAAAATGATTTTTAAAAAATTAAAAACTGCTTTTATTCCAATCCCGAACCAACCCCTTGACATCAGACACAGTGATATTCCAAGATGGCGGCACCCTAGGTCTAAAAGCTATAGTTAAACATGCTGTTTTCTGCTAAATGGTTACATCAAATTTGTTTAAAATATTTTCATTAAAAGGGATCCAATGTACAAAATAATGTAAACTTGACTAAGTGCATCATTTCCCCTTTAAATCTTATATTTTTCATTACATTTTAATATAAATTTGTTGACATAAAAACTGATTTACTCTTACCGTTCATAAATCCAGATGTTTTGAAGGGTCACGAAACACTGAAACACATTTTTTGAGATGTTGAGAGTCATATATGTGTTCCACTCTACTAAACACTTATTAGGACACATGTTTCACTAAAAAGTGAAAATGTCTTGTTTTTGCGTTATTTCGAGCAAATGCATTATTCCGGATTGAAAAGAAATTTTGACACTACATTGCGGCGATTAGATCCTTCTGTAAATTTTTGCATGGAGATTGGATGTCTGTACCGGCCGGTACAAAGTGACGTCAGCATTGAGTTTTCAGCATTAATTCATGAGAAAGACTTGGTTCGAACCAATCAGTGCGCTCTATTGTGAATGAGATGTAACTTCATTAACATGCATGATGTCGCTTCAAAGACTCCTTTTACCTGTTACAGTGTTCAGAGAGATGCCACATTGTGTTTCCAACCATAATTCAAACAAGTGGAAGAAGAAGAATAGTTCGGAGACATGGGTTGTCAGTATTGTGTTTATAAATGTAACGCAACAAAGATTTTGTTTCCATTTCCCCACGATGAGAGCACAGCTCGCGTGTGGATATGTCCCATTGTCCCATTCTGCAAATGGTAAAATCCAGATTTGCCGCTGATCTTCTTTTAAAAAAGATGCGGTTCCAGTTCGTGTTAATTGTCCTGTCTCTACGGATTTGGTAAGTGTGCGATCAATGTTCGTTGTTTGTTTCTCCAGATGGCAAAGTTAGCTAGTATCGTCAGCAGTACTGTTTCAGTTTTTGAAGACATTACTTAGTGAAATGACTGAAGTTACTAAGTCGCTTACAGTAATATTATGAACTGAAAATGCTTTGTTCTGTGTCTTTTTAAACAAATGCACAACAGTTACATCCGTCCTCTAAACCTGAAGGGCTGTGTGAGGTGGGGTGCCAGACTGATGTTTTCACAACATACGTAGCATGCTAAGATTACAACAGAGACAATTAAGATTATAACAGTCGACTTTCTCAGTGCAGGACAGTATTTGTGGCAGGCACAATGGCGTATTTATTAGTTATTTGTTTATTTTAACTAATACAGTTGGGAATAATAACTACCATTGCAAGACTTCAATATTAACCTCGTCTGGAGCATGTTCACTTTCTGTTTGTGTTGAAAGGCTAAAAATGATAAGGCAGTGGACCCGCACTGTCATCAACCAGATAATGTGACTAAGGGGAATCTGAGGGAGAGAAATCCTGCACTTTTTACATGCAGCTCTCAGATCCGCTGTAAACGCTGCTCTCCGAATCACTGTCTATCTACCCTGCGGCTATTTGGGTTGCCGGCCGCGTGAAATGAAACTCCCCTTTTCATGCAAACCTTTCCCTCTAGCTGCTGGACATTCCCACCTAAACAAAGCCGAACTCACCCACTTTCCTCACTTTTTCCCAACTAGATGTTGAGACAGGGAGGGTTTCATGTCCCTTTAACACAATATTAATCCACTGTGACACTTGCAACTTTTTTATGTGGTCCCCTGCTGGCCATTAGTGGTAATGCAAAAACCAGCTGTGAAATGCTAGTGAAATAGTTTTCAATCAGTTTTTTTCTTATAAATGTACTGAACAGTTATGTGGTGATCAATTATTTCTTTTTAATAAAACTACTGTATTCTTTACAGTTCTATACACATTGGCATTAAAAAAAACGCATATATGTCTCATTAAACATTATCTAACAAGGGAATATTCAATACAATTATATTATAGCCTTGCGACCAATCAAATCTAACAATCATAACTCTGTCAACCGAACCCTCCATTGCTAATCATGATCATGTAATGAACAATCTGATATGCTCTTAACACAGGGTGAGAGTTTCATTGCAATGGAAAGTGTTCGGCCGTGCGTGCACGAGTGTATGTGCGCGCGCATTCGTCCGCGGGTGTGAGTGTGTGTTTTGGCTCGATGATATAGCGGACCGGCAGGGACCCCCTTTTAAAGACGCCAGCGCTGTTTGTGTAAGCCGAGCTCAGACATTGAGCTTCTCTGTGTTTTATTCATGAACAGAAACACGAGGAGAAGAATTCCTAATGGGACATGAAGCCAGGTACAACCGAAACCGACCGGCGAGACCCTCAATAGGAACAAACCACGCTTAAACGCTCTAAACATGACATTTATTTTAAACTAAAGATGTTTAAAATTAGCCTAAGTAGCTTTATTTTTGATTATCGTCCCCTCTTGAACGCTCAAACACCGTTTAGCGAAGATGCTAAATGTTGAATGAGTGTTTTAGTAACCTGATCCAATGATCTGGGGGCTCCACTGAAGGGCCCCGGTGAGAGAGGCTAAGCGTGGACAATAGACTTTGGAGTTGTGCTCTACAAACACACATTAAACTGCCTGACATGCGCAGTTCAGAGCCAGACTGGAAGCGGGCGCCACTGTCCCATAAATGGCTGTCAACATGCCATGAAGCGGTTTGAATATTTCATAAACCTTCGGTTTGTTCGATCTTTGTGTATAAAACGAATTTAAGCCTTCATTGTTTTAATGAAGTAATGAGTTTAAGTATTGAGCTTGAGTTTTCATTAGTGCTTGCTAATGCTACTTTTGCTCATATTTAGTGATTTGTACTTGGGAATAGGCATGGGACGAAACTGGTTTACCGCGGTTTGGAAAAGTCACGGTTTTAAAATTTTCTGTTATGTCTTTTCAAGGTATATGTAAGTTTTTGTTTGTTGTCAGAGACTTTTTTAGGACAACAGTATCACCGGCAGCAATGAAGGATCCATATCAGAAGCTACTGATCAGCCCCATGATTCAGCAAACATTTGAAAGACCAACTATAGACCTGAACAGTTCTTTATATCCCCAGAAAAGAAAGATAAATAAAGATATTTAAACCATGATATTTTTACCAAAGGTTATTATGCTGTGAGAATCTTATACAGCCCCATGCCTACTTGGGAAGGTGAGTATTCCCCTAGTTACCATCTAGAACACGGCTGGATTCACTTGGCAACATGCTAAAACTACCTTGAAAAGTAGACTGCTGTTGTTCTTTTGGCGAGTTCAGTATTATAGTGAAGTGAGCCTTGTTAAGTACGGTTTTACCCATACTCAAAATTTGGCCTCTGCTTTTAACCCATACATCCAGTTCCTGGGGAGCAATTAGGGATTAGGTTCATTCACTCCCCCATCTTGTCAGATCTGGGAATCAAACCTTCAACTTTTCAATTACAAGTCCAATCCATTTTTTAATTCATATAAAATATAGCAATATTCTCTTGTTTTTTTTTTATCCCGGATGAGCCCCCAAATTAGGATTATTGGTGATCTTGAACATGCAATCATATATCAACTCTGACCTATCAAGTATATTTGACACTAGATATGGATAATACATTAACACTTATATATACTGTATATTTATTCATTCGGTTCAGTCCCTTATTTATCAGGGGTCACCACAGCGGAATGAACCGCCAACATTTCCAGCATATGTTTTACGCAGCACATAACTCAATACTGGGAAACCCCCATACACTCTCACTTTTACACACACTCGTACACTACGGCCAGTTTTGCATACTGAATTCCCCTATAGCACATGTCTTTGGACAGTGGGAAACCGTAGCACGTGGAGGAAACCCAGACCAACACTGGGAGAACATGCAAACTCCACACAGAAATGCCAATTGGCCCAGCTGGGACTCAAACTAGCAACCTTCTTGCTGTGAGGTGACAGTGCTAACCACTGAGCCAACGTGCCCCCCCTATATATGGTATACTCCTGTTTAAAGTGTTACATTTCCTATCTTCACATTTGATAATATTCCAGACGAACCCCCAGATTGTTGGATCGAAGTTTAATATAGACTTATTGGCGACATCAAAGATACTAGAATTAATTTGAAGTCATTTTTTAAAAATTATATTAAAGATAGAATTTTCTTTGGTCCCATGTTTCTTTTAAATATCCTGGATGAGCCCCAAAATTAGGATTATGAATGCTATCAGTTATGAACTCTGACCTATCAAGTATATTTGACACTTGAAATGGATAATACATCAACATTTAAATATACTGTATATTCATTCGGTTTAGTCCCTTATTTATCATCAGGGGTCGCCACAGCGGAATGAACCACCAACAATTCCAGCATATGTTTTACGCAGCAGATGCCCTTCCAGGCATAACTCAATACTGGGAAACCCCCATACACTCTCGCATTCACACACACTCATACACTACGACCAATTTTGCTTACCCAATTCACCTAGCACGTCTTTGGACTGTGGGAGAAACCGGAGCATCTGGAGGAAACACGGGGAGAACACGCAAACTCCACAGAGAAATGCCAGCGACCTTCTTGCTGTGAGGCGACAGTGCTAACCACTAAGCCACTGTACTATATACTGTATATTCCCATTTAAAGTGTTACATTTCCTATCTTCACATTTGGTAATATACCGGACGAGCCCCCAGATTCTTGGATCGAAATTTAATATAGACTTATTGGCGACATCAAAAATACTATAATTAATTTGAAGTAATTTTTTTAAATGATTTTAAAGATAGCATTTTCATTTTCTCATGTCTCTTTTTAATATCCCGGACGAGCCCCCAAATTAGGATTATTAATGCTATCAGTTACGAACTCTGACCTATTAGGTATATTTGACACTAGAGATGAATAATACATTAAAAATGCATATTACCATTTAAAGTGTTACACTTCCAATCTACACATTCGGAAATATCCCGGACGAGCCCCCATATTGAACGATACATTTTTTTTGTAGACTTCAAAGAGGCTGTATGTCATCAACTCTTAACTGTCAAGTTCCAAAAAAATTATTTAATTATAAACTTTATTCAAGACAACACATAAATAATGCAGTAACATTTATACATACAGTCCATTTATAGTGTTACATTTCCAATCTATGCAATTATTTTGTGCTGAGAACTCTTATGGTTGTCAGACCGCGGGAATACAACACTCCAATTACGCCATACGCAGGATAGTGTTTCCACCTCAAAACTGATATACCCACATTTTGAACGCATACAGGGACACGGAGATGCAAGGTAAAGCAGCCTGAAGAAAAGGAAGGACCAGAGTTGTTTAAACTAACAAAGGTATAGAGGAGAAAGTGCAGTTTGAGGGGAACAGTCGAGTGGTGGGTGTTGTTGTGGATCTGTGGGTGTGTGTTTTTGTGCGTCATTGGGGAGGTGTGTTGTGGTATGGTCTGCTGTGGCGAGATGTGGACAGTCAGTGCGGCTCTGTTGCAGTGGAGGCCACATTACACCGGCTTCTCTTAAGTTGAGTTCTTCTTCAAAGACCAAATACAGATACGACTATGAGCCAACACAAGGTAAGTGGACCTTCGATATAATGGATTAATATTTGAATGTTTCTGTAAGGGTATCTCTTTATACCTGTTGCTTGTTTATATATGTAAAAGTAACAGTATTCAGTTCAAATCACTTACAGTTTCAATTAATTATCTTTTAATACTGTGATCACGCTTCTAGTGTTGACACTTGTTGTCTTTTCATAAATTATACTGGTAATTTAAAAGTTAATTGTTAAGTATAATAACACCTATAAACAAATTAACTATAGAAACCAATGAATTGAGAATTATTTTTTCAGTTAGCCATGTTTTTGTTGAAGCATTGTGTGAACATTTTGTCCGCCATGTTTAAATGACTGACAGTTGACTCATGTGAAACCTGAATCTCTATGGCAACTCTATTACTGGGTAATACAATGCATCTTTAAGTGCGCACATGGCAAACTGGTGGTCAATTATTGTTATTAAATTAGCATTTATACACATTAACTCACTTTAATTATCAAGTATTTCATTAAAAGGAATAGATTCTGCCAATTTTCTCTTTGTGTGTGTTGTTTGTCTGATTTTGCATGACTGTGCGGTATTTGAGAGCAAGTGTGAGATGCTTTCACAAAGAACAGATCCACACAGTCATTGAAGAGTCTGAGACAACAGCTCTACTGTTGACCCCTGTATTAGTCAGTCATATAGGGGCTTTACACTAACAACAGCCGTTTATACCATCTGAAAAGAGCAGTTTAGGAGTGTGCACGTGTTGGTTCAAAACCAATGGAATGGTGCAGTATTAGAGGAACAGACAGTTAGTTTAGTTTTGCAGAATTACATTCATTATATAATTTAATTCAAGTATTCTAAATGTTTTTATGTGATGTTTATATTTAAATGTCCGGTTTATGGTTGGTTACTTCTATAATTGAAAGCCAGTCGTAAGTGCCAATTTTCCAAAATTGAGATTTATGCATCGTATGAAAGCTGAATTAATAAGTTTTCCATTGATAAAAATATTTTTGTCATGATAGATCAATATTTTGGAAAGATGTTTAAGATATTAGGACAAATTTTAGCCTAATTGTTTTTACAAAATAACTTCATGGAACATGATCTTAACTTAATATTAAAATGTTCTGTTTTTTCATCAAAGTAAAATCAACAATTCTTACCCATACAACATATATTCTTATACAATATTATTCTATACTAAACTTAATGAAAAACACCCTTCTGTCAATGTAACTAAATATTTCTTTTCCTCTGTATTTAAAATCAGGTGATACCTAAAAAATGACAGAACGACAGATGGCTTCTACTGAAAGGAGCCTACGTAAGTTTCATTTAAACTATGGTGAGATTTTATTTTGTTGTTTTCTACTGACTATTCTCTACTTGTTGCCACACTGCAAGTATAAATTGGGCCCTATATAAAATATATATTTATAGTATGTTTGTCCATTGGGTTTGATAGATCTAGGCTCTAATTTCCTCTACAATCATCATAGAACCTGACAAATCTACACTGTTTTGCTGATGATACACAGGACTACTTTTTGGACAATGCTGCCGGGCATTTTTGCAGAGCAATGTTGCTTGGGTATTTTTCTATTAAGAATTGACAACACTATTGTATCTGTAGACCCATTACCTAATTAATGTTTCACCCAGTTGCCTATTTATGGCATTATTTCCCAAAGTTGCCAGGCAATATTGCTTAAAAGGTTGCCCTGTGTATCATCAACATTAGAATAGTTCTGAGATCTTTACTAGGAAAGCTTGATACATTGGCTAAATTGTACTTTAGTTTTGCATGTAAATATTAAAGACAACACTATGTATGAATTCAAGTTTCTTAACTAATAAGGTGCAACCCTATTGAACACCACATCACAAGGAAATCATCATTTTGAATCATCACAAAATCTATGCCAAATCCCATCTCATTTTGATCTATACCAGGGGTGCCCAAACTTGGTCCTGGATGGCTGGTGTCCTGCAGAGTTTAGCTCTAACTTGCATCAACACACCTGCCAGGACATTTCTAGCAAGGAGCTTGATTAGCTAGCCCAGGTGTGTCTGATTGGGGTTGGATCTAAACTATGCAGGACACCAGCCCTCCAGGAACGAGTTTGGGCACCCCTGATCTATACAAACAAGGATTCATTGTCTTGTGATGTTGTGTTTACATGATGGGAACCTGGGCCATGTGCATTATCTGGTTGTCTGACCTCTTCCCGCTCTTTTCATCTCCTGGACTCGCTTCTTAGGTATCCAGGCTGATGATGACCTGAAGTCCATGATTGTTGGCACAGTGATGAGAAAAATCAAGTCTCGCACATGGAAAAAGCAGCGTTACTTCAGGCTACAAGAAGACTGCATGACTATCTGGTACCAGAGCAAGAAAGCAGGGAATGCCCACTCCACCTGTAAGTCGAGCTACTATCCATAATCTCTAATTGTTTTACAGTGATTTACAGCGTTGGTAGTGTACTGCATTACAAGAACAATCTCAAAGGATCATATCTTCTTCATGGAGGACCATCTTCCTGTAGATTTCAATTCTTTTTTTTTTCTTCACTTAGTACACTTGTTGAACCACATTTCTAAATTTGGTCAATATAATGGTCAATGAGATCAAGAGAGACTGGATTGATGTCCCCAGATCATCATAAGAAGTTCAACTCTGACACATCTGCATGGACATTTGTAGTGATCCATATTTAGAACTTATTTAGCTTGTGTTTATTTACAACCTGAATTTCATACTGATTGGAAGGTGAAGGTCTCCTCTGGTCCTAAAATCAACTCCTATTTGAACTTATGTTTTAAATTTTAATAAGAAAAGTCTGACCCAAAACAGAACACATCTTTGGAAGACAAGATATTTTAGATGACATTTGAGAGCTCCCTCATCTTCCGGCATTGGTGCTGAGATGTTCAAAGTCCAGAAAAGGAACCAAAAACATTGTCCGAACAGTCCATGTGACAACAGTAGTTCAACTGTAATCATAGGAAGCTCCAAGAACACTTTTGTGCACCAATAGATTTGGGTCCATGTTTACTACAGACAGTATAATGCTTGCATGTTGTGCCATTGACTCTAATAGCAATATGTTGTATTCCCTCTAGTAAACGCAAACCTTAATTAACTGAAGAGAACGCAAAGGCAAACAAAGTCATTTTCAAATTTTTTGGTGCACAAAAGTGTTCTTGTTGCTTAGTATGATTACAGTTGAACCACAGACGTTACAAGGACTGTTCTGACAATGTTATTGTTTCTTTTTCTTGACTTTAAACATCTTGGGACTGGTGATGGAGGACGATGGAACTCTTTAAGCCTAATATGTAGTGTATAGGTACGCAAATGAAGAGACTGTTTCAAGAGTTCACACTTAGCTGATGATTGATTATAAAGCGTGTTTGGAATGCTGTCCCGGGAGAGAGCCCTGAGCTCATAAGATCCTCAGGCCCAGGGCTCCCTGCAGCGCAAGAGGGGAGTTTGAGCTCAGGTAGAGGGCCACCACGCCACCCACCTAGAAAAGGAGAAGGAGTTGGGGTGGAAGGGGGGTTCTTTAAAACGAAGATGGCTGTGTAATGGAACTTAGGGTATTTATAGTGACTCAGGAATTGTCTGATTGGTGAATTATGAATTGGCTAATGCATGACCAGCTGTGTTTAATCATAAGCATGGGATCCTTTCGAAATTAGTTTAAAATAAACTTGTGTTTGGGAGGAAGTCAGAGAGTGTCGGGCTTGTATATTTTGGGACCAACATCTTTTGAGACAACATAAATATTGGTCAGGGTCTTAACTCCAACTCTTAAGGGGGTCACACACCAGAAGTGCCGCTTGGCAACGCGCCACGCAGCGCCATGCATTTCCGAATTCTAAACATAGGTTTCTATCAGGGTACACTGTCCGCGGCGCCCAGCCACGACTCAGGACACTGTTCATATTTCTGCCAAGCCACAGAGCGCCATTTGAATAGTTTCATTTTAAATATCATTCAAATGTGCGCGTCTGGTGTGCGATACTTACAACTGTCATGGCGCATGCGGTGTGTGACTTGATTTAGGGTTTTCCCCAATTCATAGGTAGTTTGGTAAATGGTTTTGTATGTGTGTTTAGTTTCCGTGGGTGATGTGGAGGCTGTACGGGAAGGGCACCAATCAGAGGTTCTACTCAGCATTGCCGACGAGTTTCCTCCTGACCGGTGCTTCACCCTTGTGTTTCGTGGACGACGAGGCAACTTGGACCTAGTGGCCGAATCCACACAGGAGGCGCAATCATGGATAAAAGGGATACGCAAACTCATCGATAACCTAGAGAACATGGGGCAGAGAGAGAAACTGGACCAGTATCCTTTACTGTCACTCTTTATCTGCTTGTCTATCGTTCCACCCTCTGTCCATCTTACACACACACACAAAAGGTTTCGCACAGGCTAAAAGGCATTAAAGGACACTTAAATACATTGAGACATTGTCACATCTGATATCCATAACATTCTCCAATAGCTAATATGATTTAGTTGGAGGACAACATTTTTAACCCTATTCCTTAAAAGTCCTGGAAAATGCTTTGCAATGTGCAATTTTGGTCTAGATATGACGGAATATCAACTGAAACATGAACAAAAATGCCAATAGCATAGTGGTTTATAAAGAGTGGTTGAGCTCAAACTCATCAAATGAGAAGCGTATTGAAATGGGCGGGGCATGTCAGATACTAGAGAGCCTTTGATTGGTTTAAATTTTGTCTTTGTTTTTTAAAGCACACAAGCTTGTAGATATCCTTGAGACTAACATACTGATTCCAACATCTGAAAAAAACTTTTAATTTCACACCTGAATTGAAGTCCAAGCCCCTTGTTTAAGCATTAAACCCATTTGAAATCAGATCAGTTAGGCCGCATTTACACTGCATGGTTCAAGTGACTCAATTCCGATTTTTTTCTCCCATGTGGCACAGATCGGATATGGCCCATGTACGTGTAAGCAGGAACAAATCACATGGATTCCGATTTACTCAAATCAGATTCAGGCCTTGTTCATATGTGGAATTTTTATCCGATATGAATCGGATCTGTGTTCTCGTGTCTGCAGTGTAAGCAGGTAGATCGGATTTTCACCTGTCAATGCGAGTCATGCGTCATTAAAAACCATAGCGAATGACGTCAAGTCTGACACTTTCATTCCAGAACAGACTTCAGCTGAGTCCCATACCTTAAATCTAATACACGAGGACTAAAACAGCTTTTATATTATTATAAAGCACAGGTATTTAAGCATGTTAACGAGAGCGAGAAAGCGCAATGTCCGCCAGGTAACCAATATAAACTAATATAAAACTAGTGCATATATCACTTGCATAAATCACGCCATGGATATGACATTAAGATGCCTACTGGTTTAAAAAAAGCCTATATATCAAAAGAAGATGGACAAATGAGAACATTTCTGTTGTAAACTATAGTAAAACAGCTTGTCAAAAGCTGCGAACAGATTGCATATAGGAATAGAGAAAAGAGAACTCTTTAATTATCAGCTGTTAGTCAGCGCCCACTCTTTTTTTTCCTGGTCATTCCGTCTTTGCCCTGTGGTGTGTAAATGCAGACGTTCGGATACGAGTCACTTTTAAAAGATGATGTAAGCGGGTCATCAAAAAAATCGGATACAGTCACAAAATCGGAATTGACCATCAAGATCTGCAGTGTAAATTCAGCCTTAGAAGATAAAAAATGTCCGGGTTTTCCCTTAAACACCTTTTCCAGATGGATCTGTGACTGGTTTAAAAAGGCAGACAAAAACAGAGACGGACGGATGAACTTTAAAGAGGTCAGAGATCTGTTGAAGATGATGAACGTGGACATGAACGAGCACCACGCTCTCCGTCTCTTCACGGTAACTGCACATTTATGGCAAACCTACGGCTGCACTGCTGTACCTCTTTGTAGCTCGTTCTAGCCTCTGTGACCGTGTTGACACTTGACACACTTATGTCATTATTTGGCAATTCATTTTCAGCTAGTTGTTTGATTTTGTACCTTCGCGTGTTCTGCAGATGGCGGATAGGTCTCAGTCGGGGACACTCGAGGATGATGAGTTTGTGTTGTTTTATAAGATGCTGACTCAGCGCGAGGACATCCTGCGAGTGTTTCAGGAATATTCGGCCGATGGACAGAAGCTAACACTTAAAGATCTGAAAGATTTCTTACGGGAGGAACAGTTACATGAGGACGGAGTTCAGCAATACGCACTTAACCTCATTGAACGCTTTGAACCTTCTGAGACTGGTAATTCATTTGGTTGAAGCATAGCTAACGAACTTGCTTGTGTGTCTTCAGAGCTTATGTTAATTCGATTTTACTTGGGATCAAGTCCCAAAACAAACTTTAAACTTCCCAAACTCAATATTGGTACTTCTAGATGTGTGTAGTTGACAAATAGCCAGTTAAAATGCAGAGGACATGGTTTTCACTTACAAAATGTATGAAGTTCCTATGTTTTTAGAAATATATGGATAAAAAAGAGTTTTGAGATTTTGCTTATGGAAAACGAAGAAATGCATTTTAAATTTACTGCATTTTAAATCATGCCAATTCTAATGGTATTTTGTCATGTGTGACACTAAAAATGCAATGTCATGCCAACAAACAATGTATTTTTGACATCTTGGTCATCTACAAACGTATTAATTCAGTTTCCCTACATTCTTGTAGCAAAAATGTTACAAGCAATGACGTTTGATGGTTTCCTGATGTACCTGAGCTCATCAGAGGGCTCCATTTTCAACCCTGCAATGCTCGAACTCTACCAAGACATGTCTCAGCCTCTCTGCCATTATTTCATATCATCTTCTCATAACACATACCTACTGGAGGACCAAATCAGAGGACTTAGCAGTGTGGAAGGCTATATACGGTACACTTTTTCATTAATCTGTATCAAGTAGGCATTTCCTAACGTGCATGCTTTTCCTTCTTAGTACAGGACTTTACCTTCGCACAAAAGCAAAATCTTCTCTACGTTCATAAATGTGAACTTTTGTTTAGAGCACTGAAACGTGGCTGCCGATGTGTAGAAGTGGACTGTTGGGATGGACCAAATGGAGAGCCAATTGTCTATCATGGGCACACATTCACCTCCAAGATCTTGTTCAAGGACGTTGTCACTGTGCTGGGCAACTATTCTTTTAAAGTATGTCACAACTATTTATTCTATTAGAACTATGAGTTCCAACTTTCTGACAAAAAGTGGTGAAGTAAATTTTCATTTTAGGGTGAACTGTCCCACAGAGTATATCAGTAGCGTGGTACAATTTCAAGACATTAAAAAAAATGGTAATGGTAGCAGAAGTTAACACCATGGTACTGTGATTTATGTACCGTGACAACTGAAGGATCTTAAATACTTTAGTACTACCTTGGCAAACAAAAATCATGATAATACCACAGTAAATTTTAAATATTTCCCTAAGGCAAATATGCATATATTTTTTTTTTAGAAGTAACATGGTACACAAATTTTACTATCATAGTAGATACACTCACCAGTCACTTCATTAGGTACACCTTACTAGTACTGGGTTGGGCCTGCTTTTGCCTTTAGAACTGCCTTAATCCTTCGTGGCATAGATTCAACAAGGTACTGGAAATATTCCTCAGAGATTTTGGTCCATATTGGCATGATAGCATCATGCAGTTGCTGCAGATTTGTCGGCTGCATATCCATGATGCCAATCCCTTGTTCCACCACATCTCAAAGGTGCTCTATTGGATTGAGATTTGAGTACAGTGGACTCATTGTTATGGTTAAGAAACCAGTTTGAGATGATTCGCACTTTATGACATGGCGAGTTATCCAGCTGGAAGTAGCCATCAAAAGATGGGTACACTGTGGTGATAAAGGGATGGACATGGTCAGCAACAATACTCAAGTAGGCTGTGGCATTGACACGATGCTTACTTGGTACTAAATGGCCCATAGTATGCCAAGAAAATGTCTCTCACACCATTGCACCACCACCACCACCAGCCTGAACCATTAATACAAGGCAGGATGGATCCATGCTTTCATGTTGTTGATGCAAAATTCTGACCCTACCATCTGAATGTCGCAGCAGAAATCGAGACTCATCAGACCAGGCAATGTTTTTCCAATCTTTTATTGTCCAATCTTGGTGAGCCTGTGCGAATTGTAGCCTCAGTTTCCTGTTCTTAGCTGACAGGAGTGGCACCTGGTGTGGTCTTCTGCTGCTGTAGCACATCTGCCTCAAGGTTGGATGTGTTGACATGCTCTTCTGCATACCTCGGTTGTAACAAGTGGTTATTTGAATTACTGTTGCCTTTCTATCAGCTCAAACCAGTCTGGCCATTCTCCTCTGACCACTGGCATCAACAAGGCATTTGCAGCCACAGCCACTCACTGTATATGTTCTGTTTTTCAGATCATTCTCTGTAAACCCTAGAGATAGTTGTACGTGAAAATCCCAGTAAATCAGCAGTTTCTAAAATACTCAGACCAGCCCGTCTGGTACCAACAACCATGCCACGTTCAGTCACTTAAATCACCTTTCTTTCATATTCTGATGCTCGGTTTGAACTGCATCAGATTGTCTTGACCATGTCTACATGCCTAAATGCATTGAGTTTCTGCCATGTGATTGGCTGATTAAAATTTTCTGTTAACGAGCAGTCGGACAGGTGCACCTAATAAAGTTGCTGGTGAGTGTATATTAGAATACTATTGTATTATAATCTTGCCATTTGATCCTATCACTGTACCTGTGGTACTTTCATAGTGCTCTTTTGTAAAACGAGGGTTCCCGCATGTCATGTACTTTCTTTGTAAAAAACAAAACAAAACAAAAACAAGCCCCTTGCAATAAGACAATTCTATGCACTTCCAGTGCAGATTTGTTTTGAGCTGTGTCCTAAACAGATGTGACATGACAACACGCAAGTAAAGATACTTTTTATTTTTAGTCAGTAAAAGTCGGGGTATTTAACATTTGACTCCCTGTAAAGTAGGAACCCTGTAAAATGTTTTTAAAGCTACTTTCTTCAACTTTAATCTTTTTAAAATAGGTAAAGTACTGTACTAGCATGAATTTTTGTGACCGACTGGGGTCAGGTTCACTCTAAGCCATGGCACTGTGCCCTTCTGTTTGTGTGTAACGTGATCTTGGGCAGTCGACCCCTGCCTGGCAGTGCGTTAGTCGCTGCTCTGTGTCGAGTGTACCATTTCACTCCATCACTTATTCACACACACACACATACACACTCTCTCTCCCCTCTGCAGGCATCAGAGTACCCTGTCATCCTGTCCATTGAGAACCACTGCAGTGTAGAGCAGCAGAAAATCATGGCCCAACACCTCACCCAGATCCTGGGAGACAAGCTGCTGAAAAGCACTTTAGATGGAAAGATTCCTATCGGCCTCCCGTCCCCTGAGGTGAGCCGGAGAGCATAGATGCACACGGTCAGTTAAACAAGTACTTCCACTTAGCAAGTACACTCAACTGGACTACTTAATGAGCAATGCATATCTAGCATTAGCCATTCATCATGACAGCAAAGATCTTGAAGTTTCCACCCCACAAGCAAGTGTATCAGAGTTCAGAGTGCAGTGACCTTTGTAGGATACGTTCACTTTCGCTGGTAGTTTACCTAGTGTGGCAGCTATACGATCTATATTCATGTCACCCAGCAAGGCTGAATTATTAAAGCTAACAATATTATTGTCTCCCCATAAATCCAGAAGACCCTGCTGAAAAGACCAGCTTAAAGTTAGCTTCTCTGCTTTTCCTAGTGAAAATTATTGAAGAATTAACCACTGCTATTTTAGCAGAGTCTTACCAGAAGTGGCATATCACAGACATAACCCTAGCTTAGCCATTATCGAGAACCGAGTATATCCTGGTGAAGCTAATTCACCAAGGAAATCTTGCTGACTAAATCTCCTTTCAAATTTTTATTGTTTGTTACGACAGTCACTTAGTCAAATTATGTGACGTTGTCTAGATAAAATTTTGACATGGCATGGGTACCAAATATGCTAGACTACACATTGCTTCACGATCAATCATCGAGTGATGTCTACAACAAGCATTCTGTCATCAAGAAGCCGCTTAAATTATAAATGTCCCTGTAATTGTCTAATTTGTTAGTTTACATGGTAATTCCAGTACACACTCACTAGGCCATCAATCGTCAACATTTATCTTTGTATTCTGTCATGGCAGTTCTGCGACACATTATACAAGTACGTTGCCGTAACTCCACAAAGCTTTTTTTTTCTGTTTCATCGAAGCAGTCCTCTCTTTTTCCTTTTAGCATTTTAAAAGATGTGTATGGAAAAGATTCTGTGCTCCTATTAGTTAATGTTACCCATGTGATGGAATTGTTCATTGATCCTTCAAGAGATATTGAACATATTACCATCCGAATGAATGCTCTATTGCACAAAACTATTTTGTCATTGTGCTGCTGTACAAATATTCTGATGAAAGTGTATCATCTCCATATTTGGGTGTGTAGGATCTGAAAGGGAAGATTCTGTTGAAAGGAAAGAAGATAGGTGGATTAGAGGACGGCATGAATGGAGTAGTGGATGACCCTTTGATGGGAGAGGTGAGCGACGAAGAGGAGGTCACTGAAATTGAGGATGAAAATCATCGCAACAACAGCATACGACACAGAAGCAAGGTACAGCGATACTTTCAATTCAGTCTAAGAAATGAAGTTTACAACTGAGCAGTTAAACCATGTAAAACTGTAGCCTAGAGGGTAAATATATATAGTATTTTAACAAAAGGTTAGCACGAACTATTCTGCACCATAACAAGACACATATATCAAGTAACTTGAGGGGGACTGTTCCTGTAATAAGCTCACTGTAAGTCTTGGTAAATGTGCCAGCTATTTAGTAGACAACATGGAAATAATGTTGCAAATAATTGGCTAAATCAGGAGTACAGTTACTTTGGTTGCTCAATGCACCAGTAGATTGTAAAATATTGACTGGAGGTTTTGTATCACTGGGAGTCTATCAGGTCTTCATCAAAGCTCTACGGTGCATTTTCCTTGAGCAAGAGTTTCAGTCTGCCATGACTTTACCCACAAGATTCAGATCTACTTTCGTAACCCTTGCTGAACACACTCGTTTGGTTTGATCATCCATGGAAACTTCCACTTCAGGGCAGGAGTGTTACTTTGTTACAACTTCACTTGATAAAAAAAGACTTACCTAATCAGGTTGTCTTGTGTTGACGATAGCACAAGAAGCAACTGTTCATTAGAACGAAGAGATCAAGTGGGTTACAATGACTAATCATGTCAGCAATATACTCCAAGCCATGAAGAGCCTTAAAAACATACAAAACCTTGTGATAAATTCTGTATTGTATGGGTAACCAGCGCAGTTTAATTAGCACCTGAGTAATATGCCCTCTCTTCCTAGGCCCAATCCCAATTATGTTTCCCTCACGGTCCAAAAACATGCATATAGGGTAACTGGATATAGTAAATTCGCCGTAGTTTGTTTGTGTTTTAATGGGAGAGTGTGTGTGTTTGTAATTGGTGGTTCATTCTGCTCTGGTGACCAATGATAAAGAAGCAAATAAACTAAAGGAAAGTGCGTGAGTAAAAGGAGCAGTTTGGGGAGGAAGTAGACAAACAAGAACATGCAAGAGAGAAAGTCAGAGATCGATAAGACCATGGTCTTCTGCCATCTGATAGGTGGCCATGTGCACTTGCTGGCACTGCAGTTTCCAAGTGACACTTGATTCTTTGAACTCTGGTTAGCTGCAGTCAGGGATCACCCCTCTTGGTTTCTTCAATTCAAGATTCAGTCATCTTCTAGACTCATCAAGTGGAAATATTTGGCATGCTATGTTTAGCTTTGATCTCCCCCTTGTTGGATAACCAGTTTAAGCTAATTACTATGTAGTCCTCAAGTTGGCGCATTTATTCCAAGTACCTTTACTACAGGTATAGTCTCTCTGGATCTTGCTCAAGGGTACAATGTTAAAGGATTAACCCCTGCTGACTTTGAACATACGTTTGGTTACCAGCCCAGATCTAAGGCTACACCTCTCTAGGCATGTTGAATATCATGTTAAGTTGGCACAGCAGGTTGGCAACGACAAACTCAACAGATGGTAGTGTAAGATGAAGCCAGGTTGATACCTGGCCTCATTATTCAAGGGTCGTCTGTCATGACATTGTCTAAGTAGTGCTGGGTTCAATGGTTTGGGTAGTAGTACTAAATGCCTGAAGTAAAACCTTGGTCATTAAAAACCTAGCTACAAAAGTGGTTTGCTGGTCTTAAATGGCTTAAGTTGGTGTTAGCTGGATTAGCTAGTTGGCCACTTTGCCTTAAACACCTAAGCCTATTAAAAGAGTTTGCAAACCCTTTGAATTTATCAAAACAGACCAGCCTGGTCAGTGGAAAACAAGCAAACCTCTTTGGGCAACTCGAACTTGATTGTTTTTCCAACCTGTTAATGACCTGTTTTTGTACTGTCTAGAAATCCAAACAGCGACTGTCTAAAGAGCTGTCCGACTGTGTGGTTTACTGCAAGAGTGTCCACTTTAGCAGCTTTAAACATTCACGAAATCACTCCAAGTTTTACGAGATCTCCTCCTTCACGGAGTCTAAGGCCCGGAAGCACATAAGGGAAGCAGGTAAAAGAAACATGAGTCTGACAGCTTATAACAGCTCATCAATTATTTTTTTAGGGAATTGTATTGTCTTACTGTGTTTGTCTGTGTGCTACAGGAGCGGAGTTTGTTCTCCATAATGCCCGTCAGTTAAGTCGGGTTTACCCGAGTGGTTTGAGAACCGACTCCTCCAACTTCAATCCACAGGACTTGTGGAATGCAGGGTGCCAAATTGGTGAGCCTACCTTACATAGTAAAACATCGTTTAAATTGGGTTTTAATCATCCATGAGATTCTGGTTTAGCTACAATAATTAACCCCTTAGCGTTCCTTGATTCCTGTAACTAATTGTTCAGCGTATTGTGGGCAAAAAGATGGAATGATAAGGGGTTAAGATAAATTTCTTGAAGGCTTTCATGGAATATCAGAACATTAATGAGCATAGCATAACAAGGTATAAGTTTTACTGGCCTGCTTTTACCAGCCAAGCTTAGCTTAACCAGGTGGTGTGCTTGTTTTTTTGGCATTCAAGATGGTTTGGATAGTTTTTTTTAACTGTATGCTAAAATTCTGATGCAAATTAATTAACTTAGTATGAAGGTATGGGCACACACACCAAACAGCGGCATGGGAAAGGTGCAGGGTAGACACTGACACCAGCATACAGTAGTAGTTTTAAACCATCCGCACAACGTTTTTTATATTACGCACTTTTTATATTTTCACTTGTACAGTGGCTGTGATGTTTTGGCTGCAAAACATCTCTCAAAATGCTTTCTATAAATGCTAACAAAAGAAAAAAATGTATATGGATCTGGACCAGATTAGGATTTTCTTGATTACAAAAAGTTTTGTACACAGTCCGTAAATGTGATTGACACCATGTGAGGTCGTAATTATTTTTTAATGTGCAAAAATTTTGGATAAAAAGTGTGTGCAATAAACTTTAGACTAGGACCACTTGGATTTTAAATGTTAGCATTTAATGAGCAACGAGCGCCATATCACCCTGCAGCCCAAGACCAGTTACTCACTGAAGCTAAGCAGAGCTGAGGCTATTCAGTACCTGGATGGGAGACCACATGATAAAACCAGGTTGCTGTTGGAAGTGGTGTTAGAGAGGCTAACAGGGGCACTCAACCTATGGTCTGTGTGAGTCCTATTGCCCCAGTATAGTGATGGGGACACTATACTCAGGACTCAACAGTGCGACTATTTCGCTCGCATTTGTGACTATTGCGGATTTGTTTAGTGGCACGTGCTATATATATGTAATATGTAGTATGCTATATATATGTAATATGTAGTATGTAATATATATATATATATTACAGCATATATATGCGTTTTTGCATTACTTTATATGCAAACTTTGGCAGAAGTTTTAAGAAAAATAAATAATAATAGGCCTAATAATAATAATAATAACAACAGAATAAGAATTTATTCTGTTGGTGAGGGCCATATATGTTTAATAGAAAGGATGGTATTAGGGTTTGATCTGTGTAATATATTATGCAAACAAAATAAATTCTGCTAAATAGAAATATTCTTAAAAGTCACATTATTTTATATGCCATGAGGAAAACGTGTGTTTCACTGTAGCTAACACCGCAAGTATATTTCAATCCTGTGGGAAGCACTGAACACATTCAATTTCTTACACTTAACTATGGATACAATATGGTCTATAATGCATTGTCTATCTCATTAAAAACAAAGTTTAATTTGCATCAAGAGATTAAGTTATACTTGAATCCCTGCCTCTTTATCTCACTCGCTTTACTTTTAGATCATTTTGACAGAATAAAATGCTCTGTCTTGCACTTTTAATGTAACCAGTATTAAAACAAATATTGTAAATAATAATATTAATAATATTTATGGATCAAAACTGGATCAAAAATTCAACAAGAAGCTGTCTAGACTCTAGGCATGTCCACAATTGAAGACTTGATTCGGATCAGTTTAGAAAGGCCTTCATAGAGCGACTTGATCCCAGTCCTGCTGTGGACCGCTAGCTAAACTTCATACAGCTTCAATTATAAATAATTATTAAATACTATTTAAGCTGTTGTTACAGTCAAATAAAACCTATTGTACTTATTGTATTCAAATGAATGAAACCGCTTTAAAGATCTCCTCATGTACATTTATTAGGCAAAACACTATATATGTTATACATTTTCACTGCGCTCCTAAAATTCTTTAATGTGCTCCTCCTTTAATGTGCTCCTGTTTCAACTTAGGAGCGCATGTGCTCCTCCTGAAAAAAGTAAGCGTCAAGCCCTAATACTGTCAGTGAGCACCATCTTTCGGGTGAGACATTAAACCGAGGTCCTGACTCTCTGTGGTCATTAAAAATCCCATGGCACTTCTCGTAAAGAGTAGGGGTATAACCCCAGTACCCTGGCCAAATTCCCTCTATTAGCCCTTACCGATCATGGCCTCCTAATCATCCCCATCCACTCTATTGGCTCTATCACTGTCACTCCACCAATAACTGGTCTGTGGTGACCGCACTGGCGCCATAGTCCTGTGGCTGCCGTAGCATCATCCAAGTGGATGTTGCACATTGGTTGTGGTGTAGTGAGACCCCCCCCCCCCCCCCCCTCATGATTGTAAAGTGCTTTTGGTGTATGGCCACACTCGATAAATGCACTATATAAATACACATTACTTACTTACTTACTTAAATGTTAGCATTTAATGAGCATTGAAATATAAAACATAGTATATATTCTTGTCTGCTGCCAGTTATCATGCTTTTTTTTGAGTAAAAATTGTTATATGTAGTATTTTACTACTAATTAAAATGGCGGTAAAAAGTAATTCAGTGCTAAATGCAGCTTCCTCTTCTCTTCCCAGTTGCTCTAAACTTTCAGACAGCAGGGGTTGAGATGGACCTAAATGATGGCTTATTCGGTCAAAATGGACGTTGTGGCTACGTATTGAAACCAGCATTCATGCGCAACTTTGAAGAGAGGTTTGACCCAGAAAACCCTCAAAATCGAGAAGATTACAAGCCACTTAGCCTGTCTATACAGGTACAGACTTGTACTGTGCATGTGCTAGCTTTAGATAAAATATGTTTGTGCTAAACCTGTTTTCCTCTCAGGTAATCAGCGGCCAACAGCTTCCCAAAGTAAACATCAAGGAGGGCTCGATCATTGACCCCTTCGTTCGGGTGGAAATTCACGGCGTACCACTGGACCAGGCCAAGCAGGAAACCAGATACATTGACAACAACGGTCAGTTAAAACGTATAGGAGCAGAGTTGTGTCTAGACTGAGAAAGACTAGACGCAGTTAAAACAGATCGAGTTGCTTTCAAACAAAATGGAAACAAATCTTGAGGATTTTAATGGACGTGCACTAATATATGCAGTGTTAAACTTGTGGGGTTACTGTGGTCGATAGTCTTATTTTAGCTTATAATACTAGCTAAGGTTAGTGCTAGGTAAAGTTAGTGCATATATATATTTTGGTGTATGTGTGTGTATTTTTGGATATACACAGGGTGTGAGGACTGCTCTCGCAATTTCTCTGTTTATTCTTAAAAGGTTTAACATAAAATAATTCGAGATAGCAAAACATCAGCCTGGCATGCACTCTTAATTCTTGAAATTTCACATGTACTATCTACTTTTCACTGCAGGTTTTAACCCAGTATGGTACGACACCCTTCAGTTTACCATTCACGCTCCTGAATTGGCATTGGTACGGTTTGTTGTGGAAGACTATGATAAAACCTCAAAGAACGACTTTGTAGGACAGTTCACTCTCCCTTTCACCTGTATTCAACCAGGTACGTCTCCATTCCACCAAATGCATCAAAAATTTATCCTCCCTGTTAATCCTAGGCACATTTAATTCTTCTTCACAGGATATCGTCACATTCATCTCCTGTCTAAGGACGGCACCAGCATACCTCCTTCCTCACTGTTTGTTCATATCCGGATTACAAACTTAACCTGAACGCTGAATTTGACACATGCACAAAGAAACAGAAAATGCAACAATTTCAAGTCTTCCCAGTCAACACGTGTTTGCAGAATTTGCTAAAGTCTTAATAAATACAGTATATATATATATATATATACTATAGATATATATATAGATATAGATATATATATATATAAGATAACGTTGTGTTGCTATATATTTAGTTAATCTGTACGCCAAATAATTTTTTAGCTATTTTGCTTAAGATTTGTGTGATCGTAGATATTATATCCAAGTGCACATTTAATGAGATGCATGTGTAGTCTAGAAATTATACTTTGCATAAAGATAACAAGCCTATTTTGGTTTAACGCATAATTATTACTTAATTTTAGAATTAAATATTATTCAGATATTTAAAATGTAATTCATATAGTTTTAAGATGTACGGCAACTCATTAAATCTTGCTTGGAACACTCCAGTTTTTATGGAAATAGGCATTTTACAACTCCCCTAGACTTAAACCTTTTTTTTAGGTCTGGTGGGAGCACTTTTAGCTTAGCTTAGCACAAATGATTGAATTGGATTAGACCATTAGCATTACACTCAAAAAAAAAAAAAAAACTTTGATAATTTTCCCATTTAAAGCTTGACATTTCTGTAGTTACATTGTGTACTAAGACCAACGGACAATGAAAAGTTGCTATTTTCTTGGCTGATATGGCTAGGAACTATACTCTCATTCATTCCAGGGTAATAATATCATTGTGCCTACTGCAGTCATGGTACAGCAACAAAGTTCATTGATTATTTTACACTAGAATGAAAGCATGGTTTCCGCCACACCAAAATTCATTCCCGCCACAGCTGCATTACAGCTTCACATTCAAAACCTTTAGTTGTTGCTGTTTTTTTATTATAGCGGTTTATAATCGCACCAAAATGTATTAAATGTAAGTGAGTTACAACAAAGCAAACTTTTCTGCAATAGTGCTGTGCGTATTTGTTTATTATTGTTGCTGACTGACTGACTGACTGACTGACAGGGCTGCGTGATGCATGAGGCCAGCAAACACGACGAAGATTTCAGTTATGATGAACGCAGTTTCCATAATTCTACTTCATTTATAGATAAAGGTCTGTGGCTCTGCGCACAATGACTTTATCATGCTGGAGTTTATGGCTGTTTTACTTTACTTCAGGACGCATCAATGTTGTTCTTTAGTCTATTGGGAGACATTCATAAATATTCCTATCAAATCTAATAAATGTTGGAGACATAGTCTTTACAGAAACGCACTAAATCGCACTTCAGCAGCGTTTATTTGAGAGTGCACAAGAAAATCTGAGCTTGAGCAGCGAATATTTGAGGGCGTGCAAGAAGTTTTGTGCACATACAGAGGAAATCGGCGTGCAAGCAAAGAGATTCGCCTGCTCGCATTACATGAATGTGATCTCGACGTGTAATACTGCGCTCACGACATTTGTCATTGAAATAACCCCATAGGTAGCTGGTAGATCTGTGTAAAATGCCTGCCACCACAGCTGAAAATAATCCTAGAGGACATATTGGTTTAGAAAATAGCAGCTTTTCGTTTTCTGTTGGTCTTAGTACACAATGTAACTTCTGAAACGTTTTGAACATTTTTGAACAAATGCTAATGGTCTAATCGAATTCAATGATTTATGCTAAGCTAAGTTATAAGTGCTCCTACCAGACCTGAATAACAGTTGAATGGATCCTAAAATAGTAAATCTCAACTGCGTCTCGCTAGGGGAGTTGCAAAATTGACCTATTTCCAAAAAAATGGAGTGTTCCTTTAAGTATTTTAGTAAAAATACCAATGGTTTCTAAGCCGTACAACTCTATTTCAGCAGTACTTACAGTGGTGTGTGTGTTAACTGCTCCTTTGGAATAAAGCACAGAGATAATGGGCACAAGGGCTCAATTACAATCTTACTTTGACCCCGAAGCACCTCAGGGGCCAGACTCGGTTACAAGGAGAGACAGAAGGAGGGCAGTGAAAACGACCGTGTCTGATCCCACCTCCACCTACCTGGATACAGTACACCATTGTATGCCTTTCAAAATACTTACACTTATGACTGCATCACTATTCACATAGCATGTATTAGAATATTCTGAATCATGTCGAGTCATTTGTTAATTCAAATGTATGCTGCTGGACCAATAGTGTTATATTTTTGTATTTCTAAGCTGAGCCGGATCTATACTTTTTTGTAACATTGGTAAGTAACTCTGTCTGTTTTGCTTGTGTATATATAATGTATGTATTTGTTTAAGCATTTGCCATATTCATTAATAAATAAAGATAATTTTGAAAGGACTTGCTATGTCATTTGGTGACACTGATTACGGTTTATGTAAATACTATATTATACACAGCATATTACACTTTACTATACTATGATTCAATAACACTATAGGATTTACACTTTTTTACTCCGGAGCATGTTTACTTTGGTATTTCTCGTTCAAATTTTCCATATTAAAAATGTTTAACATTACCCTACACCAGAGGTGTCCAAACTCCGTCCTGGAGGGCCAATGTCCTGCATATTTCAGTTCAAACCGCAATTAAACACACTTGAACCAGCTAATCAAGCTCTTTCCAGGTGTACTAGAACAGCGTTTCTCAACCCCGTTCCTGGAGAACCACCAGCTCTGCACATTTTCCATGTCTCCTTAACCAAACGCACCTGATTCAGATCATCAGCTGTTTAGGGGAAACTGAAAGACCTGTGATGTGTGTGACAGACAGAGGAGACATCCAAATCATACAGTGCTGGTGCTCCTCCAGGAGCAGGGTTGAGAAACACTGTACTAGAAACGTCCAGACAGGTGTGTTAAAGGAAGTTAAACTGTGCAGGACACTGGCCCTCCAGGACTGAGTTGGGCACCCCTGCCCTACACAAACAGGATGGATTAAATAAAAAAAAAAACATGTCATTGTGTAGGAAAACATTTGAACTACGAAATGTAGTTCGACGATTGATTCGTTTGATTGTAACATTTAATAAATAACATTTATTTAATGTAAATTGCTATAGTGTTTTTTGATATTTAAATCAGGTCATACGTTAAAACCGACATTTCGGAAGGCCGCTTTATCGCATTCGATTAAAGTTGTATATCTACTTACCTTTATCATCAGTTACGCGCTTAATGTTACAAAATGTGTTGTTTACTGAGGGTTTATTTAAGTTTGAGGTTGGATGGAAAACTCTCACCTGGACATTTAGCAGTTTAGCCGACCTGAGGAGAACATTTGAGGGAACTCATCTTCCGTTTCACTTTCACCCGGACAATGTTAAATGTAACACCAAACAATTTGACAATTGTAACACGTGCGGGACGTTTTCTGAATGTTTGGGCTTTGTTTAATATTAAGGATATCAACGAAACGCTCAAACTAAAACAAAATGGTTGGGAAAATCAAACGGATTCGTCAGAAGCTCCATCACGGCGCCGTGAAGCTGGAAAATGCGCCCGAAAACAGACCCACGCCGGAGAACCTCGAGAAAATACAGATCCAGTCCTTCCAGCTGACAAGAACAGACGCAAAACAGCCCAAAAGCAGCACATCTGACAGCAGCAATAACAAAAACACAAAGGTATTTGCATGTTTGTTTAAAATCCACTGTCGTTACATAGTGACATAGTGTACTGTTATATATATGAGTTTCTCCTTATAAGACGACTATTCCGCTTCATGTGTTTTCTCTCCTTTTTTCACGTAGGCAATCAATTTTCCCTCTGCAGTTTTTGCTGGAACTAAAATCTCCCCTGAGTCTTTAGTACAAACACTGAAGGTCGATGAAGAACCATCAAACGCAATTGTAACCAAACGAGGAGAACTCAAAGGTGTGTTCCTTTAATTTCTTTGCACATATTAGCTTCTAAATAAGTTTTTAACAAATTAAATACAAGTATGATTTATTTAATATATGATATACTTTTGTTAAACGCAAATGCATTTTTATTTGCTCAAATTTGCTTGTAAATATGTATTTTTTAATACGTCACTACACGTAAATATATAATTAGTGCTGGGCAAAAAATAATCGCATCGCAAGGTTTGTTTTGATGTAATATATATTTGTGAATTAAATATACTTATTATGTATATGGTTCCCAGTGATGATGCGTTGCAGCTGAAAGGGCATCCGCTGTGTAAAACATATGCTGGATAAGTTGGCGGTTCATTCCGCTGTGGCGACCCCGATTAATAAAGTGACTAAGCTGAAAAGAAAATGAATGATGTGTATGTGTACACACACATACATACATAGAACAATTTTATTACATATTAAAAATGTTAATATAATTTGTGTCATATACACATTATTTTATATCTAAATATGAATAAAATTATCAAATATATGGATGCCTGTGTGTATTTATACATAACAAATATACACACTACACACACTTAAACTGTCAGAACAAGCTTTTATTTTGGATGTGATTAATCGTTGCTCAGCATTATATATGACAAATTGTAAAATATTTTATTATATTTTTTATATTTTATATTTGTATTATTTTGAAGAATGTGAACACACAGAATTATGATATTTAAATCTTAAACACATTTTATGATTTTCACAAATATAAGCCGATTTTTATTTTATTATTTTATTTATACAAATGTATGCATAACAATAATAATTACATAAATGCATTATTTTCAACAGATTATGGAAATATTTCAGCAGAATATTTCAAGTATTTGTTACTATAGAAATAGATCATAATGCTTATCATCTATTTATTTATTTGTAATTTAAATGTAATTTGTAGCATTTAAATCTGAAAATGCTCTCTGAGAAATGGTGTAATCCTTAATGAAAATATTTTTTTCTTCTATTTATAGGTAGTGTTGATAAATGTTAATTTAATATTTATAGTTATAATATCGTAATGTTTAATAGTATAATTAAAATGTAATTTATTTTATTATATTATATTACATTACATTAACGCTTGTGGCCACAAGATGGCGAACTGTAACGCTTTTTGGATTTCTATTAAATTTCAAAGTCCAGAATCTCTAACATACTAAAAGTTGTATGTTTGAAATCAGTGAAGAAAGACATAATTTATGCTAAAACCTGCATCAGATATTGAAAATTCAGCCTGTTAATTTAACAAAAGCTATTTCAAATCCTACCGCTAAACATGGAACAAAGATGTGTAGTTTCAATGAAAGTTTACCTCACACGTCCTGTATTTTTCAGTCTCTGTGTGTGTGTTTGTGTGTGTGTGTGTGTGTTTTGAGACTGTTCTATTTCTGTCTGTCTGCAGTAAAAATAACTCATGCGTGAACATGACTGCTAACTCCACACATGCTATCAGTGGCGTTGCTAGACATAAAGCTCTACTGGGGCACGCACCCCTCCCCCCCCACATAGAAAAAAATAATAATAATATATCTATGTAATTTTAAGACACAATTGGATGATACTAAGATTATTTAAGAAATCTTTTGCATGAATATTAATTTCATTTGAATGAAATTCTATAGACAATTCAATAAAATACAAAAAAGATAGAATAATCCGTTGTCTTAGACTTGACACATGGCAGAGAATTAGGTTTATTAAGTCTTACCTCCCTGACTCAACATCCCTCCGTTTTGCTTCACACAAAAAAATCTATCAGGAGGCATGCTTAGTAAGATCACCATTATATTGTTTAAACTTTTGTCAAAACAAAAAAGGCCGTTTCGCCGGTTTTACAACGCATGAGCGGTGCGTGAGCAGCAAGTAGCCTGCTTTTTTGGCATGCATGTTAACTACCGGGACAGAAAAGCAGCGCGTGCGAGAGGCGCGTGGGTTCTCTGCGCACATGTGGAGATCAGTTTGCTTTCTTTTTTTTTTTTGTTGGTTCGGTTGCACATAGAGAATAACGCCTTTATTTCAGAATTACCACTCCTAATAAATACACTTGCATATGAAGTAAATCATATCTCAATGCATTTACTGGGGCACTGGAGATTTTTACTGGGGCACATGCCCCCAGATTAGTCTACAGAACAAACCATCATTATACAATAACTTGCCTAATTACCCTAACCTGCCTAGTTAACCTTATTAACCTAGTTGAGCCTTTAAATGTCACTTTAAGCTGTATAGAAGTGTCTTGAAAAATATCTAATCAAATATTATTTACTGTCATCATGACAAAGATAAAAGAAATCAATTATTAGAAATGAGTTATTAAAACTAGAAATGTTTAGAAATGTGCTGAAAAAATCTCTCTGTTAAACTGAAATTTAGGGAAAAAATAAAGAGGGGGGCTAATAATACAGGGGGGGGTAATAATTCTGACATCAACTGTATGTATTTAAAATAACCACATTAAAATTTAATATTTTTATTTTCTTTATTAATTTTTGCATGCTTGAAAATTAATCAGTCGAGATATTTGAATGTCTATTTTTGTTTAGTTTTTTTTTACATTACATAAAATAAAAAAATTGTTTTAATTATTAATGGTGCTGTATGTACATTTTTGAATTCTAAAGCATAAAAATACCATAATATGTTTGCGGAAACGATGCTTAGATCAGCTTTCTGTGTGTCCTTGTTTCGGTCTCTATAAACTGCCTGCTCCAGTTTACCCAATTATATTTCAGGCACCTTGGAATGCCTTGGTGGAAAACTCTGTGTATTTCATTTCAGTCATGAAAGCTACCTCAGTGTATGCAGGTTTGGCCAAAACTACAACCTTCAGAGGACAGGAGCAGCCTCCGAAATGAGATGAGATTCAGAGTCATAAAAACAGAGTCATTTTTAATTAGCAATAAATAATGTCTGAGGAAAATCCCCTCTGCAATGTTTTAAATTTGTACCACAATACATAGTTCAACATACATCCTACATACCTGCACTTTTTAAGTTTAATTACAATTGTGTATATAAACAATTAAAACATCTTCCACCTTATACAGTTGAAGTCAGAATTATTAGCCCTCCTGAATTATTAACCCCCCCAATTTCTGTGTAACAGAGTGAAGATTTGTTTTCTCAACACATTTCTAAACATAATAGTTTTAATAACTCATTTCTAATAACTGATTTATTTTATCTTTGCCATGATGACAGTAAATAATATTTTTCAAGATACTAGTATTCAGCTTGGAGTGACATTTGAAGGCTTAACTAGGTTAATTAGGCAAGTTGGAAAATTTGAAAGACAAAAACATTCACAGGAGGGCAAATTCATTCTGACTTCAACTGTATATGTGGTAGTCTCTAACTCTGCCTCAGCAGCGTCTGACAGAAAGAATCGATGCTTCAGTGGCTTTGCTTTGACAGAGCGAGATCTTTAGTCTCTTTAATTGGAGGTATCAGTGTCTCCGTTTGACCTCTCGAATTCACCTCCTGCACCACCAGTTTCTCCCCAGCCATCCTGCCACCTCCTCAGTCTCCTGCGGGACAGAGCCGATGCAGAAGTGCAAGTGCAGGGCCAGAAAAAGGGCAGTCGGGTTGTTCTGTCGGCTCATAATTGTCGGTGTCCGTTTCAGCCAGATCTCTGAACATGATGCTCTCTCTGGGATGGATGTGGTGCGAACGATGGATTTTTTCCCCCCCTGATCTCTCGTTCTGCGGCCGGATTGGGTTTCCATTGGGAGATTTGGGCAGGACGGAGATCCCTATCGGGCACATACAGCAGAAAAACACGGCTGTTGTTATTCCTGTGGTGGATGATAGGCCGATTGACTCGCTGACGGGCGTTTTTCTGATCTGAGTGCAGTTCTAGAGTGATTTTGAGAGGGATTTGTGTGTGGAAATCTGTTGGATGGAAAGAACGTGATATAAACAATGGTTACAGTAAAATGTATAAATCTTAGTGTCTTTCTTAAAGAGATATTTCATCCAAAAGTAAAAATTTCCCCTTAATTTATGTACCCATTGGTCATCCAAGGTGTAGATAATTTTCTTTTCCCTTTAGTTAAACATTAAAGAGGATTTTTAGCTGAATCTGTGGTCCTTATTGATTATATAATGCAATACAATGAATACAGTTTATATATATATATATATATATATATATATATATATATATATATATATATATATATATATATATATATATATATATATTATTAAATATCAACATTCAAATAAGTCCAAATCAATCCCTGTGGCTTCTGATGATACACTGAGGTCTAATAAAGCAAAAGAATTTGTCTGTAAATTCAACATTATTTACGATATCATAAGTTTTAATCTGCAGCCTGGGCTAGCAGGCTGATCTCGGTGCATGTAATGGCCTGTTTCCACTGAGTGGTACCGTTCAGTACACTTTTATGGCCGTTTCCACTGTCAAAAGGAACCAAAAAGTGAACCGTACCATACCACTTTTTGGGTACCCTTTCGAAAGGGTACCTATCTAGTACAAAAAAAGGGTAACAAAGGGAGCTAGGCGCACAGCTGAATGCTATTGGTTTACAGAGCTATTGGTACACTAGTGCGTGCACAAGCCAGGAGAATGAAAACAAAGGAAGCGCCATTTTTAAATACACTGCTGAGATATTACACTGTAATAATATATACATATAATAACAAGCCGTGGTTAAGCCGAGCTTAAACAAACCTTGTCGTCGTCTTGATAAACAGCCACAAAGCCAAGAAGAAGAGCAGAATCTATCCTGTGCCCCATTTCTATAAACAAGGCCGTCTAAAGCAGAGAGCTCTCCAGAGATTTGAATATGATTGAAATAATGAACATCTTGAGCTGATGATAATAATTATTGAAGTGCTTCTGACACGCGATTCTTTGTAAAACAGACAAATACAAGAGTGAATCGCGAAAAAACTAAGGAGCAAATGATTGTTTCAGCAACTTAAAAAGTGAACAAACTGCCATGTTTAATTATTATCATCACCTTTTGTACAATTATGTACTCGGAATGATGGAATTACTTTCCAACAACAGGTCACATGAAGGTGAAGATTAAAGATGCAGTGGAGAGGTTTGCACTGACTGTAGGCTAAAGGTTGTGTGTTGTTTTTGAACCCAAATAAGGACTAAATGTATGCTGTATTTTTTTCTGTATTTGGCAACATATCAGATACTGTAAGGGTCTGTATGTGTCCATATATGTTGTGTTTATTTGTTTTATATAATTGCAGACATTACAGTAGGCTATTGGTAAATTTACTCAAGCAGTAAGATAAAAGGAAAGTACCACATAAACTTTTTAAAGAAATTCAGTGGTCTTCAGAGATTCATTAATATAACTAATACTTTAATTGTATCATGGTTTGTTTGGCATGTCAGTGGATTTAAATCGTTACAAATTTGAATGCCAATTGCTTTTGACCCAGTTTGCTGTTCATTGTTACGTTCCTTATTGCTGGTTGACTGCAAGGAAAGTTTTATTATATAGCACATTTCATACAAAATGTTAAATTAAAAATGCTTTGCATAAAAATAAAAGTAGGGTTTTCAGGTCCCATTTCCACCACAATGACGATTGAAAAAACAACCCCTTTTCCTTTGTCAGTCAGAGTCCACAAAAGAAAATGTTTACAATATCTTCTCTGATATTTTGCGATGCACATAACTCCAAGCTGACGCTCCGTTCATTTAATATGTGATATGCTTAAATATATAGAAGATGGTTTTACTGGTTTTGCAGTGGTCTTTGGGTTGCCAGGTATTTGTATTCCGTGATCAAATGTCCAATAAGGAACAATTCATTTTTCATTTTGTGTTTGCAAGAAAGGAACATTTTAACGACTGCAGCACATTTTGGCGACTGCTGGCTCAAAAAATGCCACCCGCAACTTCTTGTTTTTTCCCACAACTGCATTTTCAAAATAGCCCAATTGTGCAGGAAAACTATTGCTGCGTCCGAAATCGCCTACTACTCAAGTATGTACTACATTTGAGTTTGATTTTACTACACAACCTTTCAAAAATTTGTTTTATACAGTATTAATGTAAATAGTATGAACGGAACTCGGACGTACTACATCCGCAATTTCTCATTATCACATGACTTAGCCGCGTCAGTTGCTTCGCTTCACTCCCGTTCATGAATTCTCTCATGTATGCCACATGGAACAGGGCACTTTAGAAATTATCCAGAAGTAGCAGGTCATCTAGATACTTCTCGCCTACTAATTTTCATATACTATGAATTCGGACATACTACTTGTGCTGCATACTGTTTTTAACATACTATATAGTATGAAATTATGTGATTTCGGACGCAGCCCAAGGCCACGGCTACACTGGCTGCATGTGTTTTGTTCAGTCACTCATGTGTATTAATTTTGTATTAGTTTTTGTTGTTTGAATTTTTTGACTGCCATAGTTCTGGTAGCCATTGACTTGCATTTTATAAAGCAATAAGGACCAGAGTTTCTGCCTAAAATAGTTTTTAATGTTCTACTGATTATAAAAAGTTGCAAAAATCTAAATAAATGAGCAAATTGATGGCAAATTTTCATTTTTGAGTGAACGTTGTCTTTAATGTTCAGTCTCTTCTTTCCAGAGTATCATTAGGTAAAAGCACAGCTTTACATTGTGTTTATCATATCTTGAAAGGATGCAGGACAGGGCTGTTTTTGTCTGGATATTGTCAGTTTGAAACAAGTGTGTAGCGTAAAAAAGTGACGTATTTCTCTCTTATCGAGTCACTTTTCCAGACGTTTTTCCACAGGCCAGAGCTCACAGTGTCCATATACAGACTAAAGCACTCTGACGTCTGTTTATAAGTCTTCGTGTGGCTGTTAAAACTGAGCGTAAGGTTGTTTTGATGTGTACATGACACGTAATCGTTCATGACTAATAAGTAAGTCTCATGTTATTCTCTGGGGTCTGTCTGCATCAAATTTGTCCCGGTTTAGCTTTCCTTCACAGGAAGATGCAGGATATTTGAGATGCTGTTTCTGTCTCTCTCATAGACACACACACATAGCAGCCAGAAGTGATTGGCATGTACAAAATAGCGCACTGAAATGTTTGCTGCGGATGTGGAGACTTTCTTACAATTGGGTTACAGATGGTAATTTAGTTTTGTGAAGCTGAAATGAGTGAAAACTCCCATACACTGCTGAACGAATTGAATTTGGTCCTTAAAGTCTGTAGAAATCAAAGTTTACAATGTTTATTTTGCTATCACGCAAGTTAATCCACTGAAAAAACTAAATTGTTTTAGTAATCTTCAGTCAAAGTCTGACCATTTTCATTCTGGAGGTCATTCTCTGTTGAAGTCAGTTGGACGTAGGGCTCCACGATATACCATTTCAGCATCGATATTGCAATGTGTGCATTCGAAACAGTCACATTGCAGCATCTGCGATGTTGAGTTGGGATTATAGTTAATTATCAGTGTTATTTTACATCACATTTCATTATTTAATTTCTGTACCTGAATACTGTTTGACTCTTCGGAAAACCACTGGTTGTTTCACTTTTGTCTTTGCTATCTTATTTATTCCTTGCAATTAGTTTGATTTACTCCGCTACAAAATTATCCCAATCAATCTAACACACCTGCCGGGAAGTTTCTAGTATACCTAGAAAAAGCTTGATTAACTGGTTAATTGATTAATTCAGGTGTGTTTAATTGGGGTTGGAGCTAAAATATGCAGGACAATGGGCATCCAGGACTGGGTTTTGACACTCCTGATGTAAATAATGCAAAAAGAAAGCTCCGCCCCCGACTCAATATTCAATATCAGTTGGAAGTACATCAACATACTGAAGTAAAACTGATATAGGGTATATGCAGAGCTAGTGTTTCTTCCCTTACTGATAAACTTCCGATGAACGCTTAATGTGACTTCTTTTCATTTTATAAGGTACCTTTTACAGCATCGATCAATCAGTTAAACAGACTTTGGCATTCATTTAGTTACTCAAGCGTTAAGCAAGACAAAAGTCGTTTATTCGTACGCGCCCGTCAGGATCAGCAGGCTAGCGCAGAAGCTCCATTGAATATACTAGGGTAAAATAAATGCTCATATTATAAAGACATGGCGGGAAAAATGTAATATAATGCAGTGCTTCTTGTACAATCTGAGACCCACTTTATATTGGATATCACTCAGCCAGTGGAGATTGCTTATTTTTAAAGAAAACTGACTTTAAACGCGCCGATTTTGTAATTGCATACAGTTCACCAGAAGCGCTTAACCCAGGTTACTGACAAATTAAAAGTCTTTCCGCATACTTTCGCATATACCCTATAGAAATAAATTCAGATCGCATTTACACACCACGTTTTATTTTGAATGAGTGTTATTTTGCTTTTGTTAAGGTGTGATTAAAAATGGTGTGATGAAAATCATTAAAACAGCATATTTTTATTTGTTGTACTGTAATTTTTAAAATATTTTTAAAATGTATTTTGAATGTGTGTGTATATATTTAACATTCCGTTATATATAATATATGTGTTATTGAGACGGCATTGTAGGTTGCATTAAGAGCTTGAACGTCAGAATAAACAACAGTACATTTTTTTTGTATTCCAAATAGTCTAATTTTACATTTTCATTTTATTTATCAAGATCATGTTCCATGTAGACATTTAGTAAATTTCCTACCACAAATTTATCAACTTCATTTTTCATTAGTAATATGCATTGCTGAGAATGTCATTGGGCAAATTTAGAGGTGATTTTTCTCAAATAGTTAGATTATATATATTTTTTTTATTTATTTATTTTTGTTTAATCCGTCAGATTTTCAAATATTGTTTCTCTTCCTAGTTATATCATTATATCATTCTAACAAACCATACACCAATGAAAGTCTTATTTTTTCAGCTTTCAGGTGATCTCAGTTTTAGAAAATTCATCCATTTAACAGGTTTTGTAGTTCACCGTCACATATTGCATATGATACCGTATTCAGCCACACAGACATAACTATGAGTTGAAGTAAAATACATTTTATACATGCATATTAAAAAAAAACATATTTTGGAAGATACATGATGGGTAAACTTCCATCGCTAAGGTCCCTGAAGGAGTTTTCGATGAGCAAATTTCTCATATTTTCCTCAGTGTTGCTCAGCAACCATGAGCGTGTAGAGTTTCTCGCAGAGGTCGACTGGTTTTCATGCCTTTCTCTCTGGTTTAACACACTCCTGTTATTTTTGGACCAAACCTTCGCTGTGCTTTAACAGTTTTTAACATTTGTTGCACGAGTGAAAACTGACTGTGGCCAGTTTATATTGTGTTGTTTTCATAGGAATCTTTTTCTCTCTTCATATCAATCAAAATGATTCTTATTACTGTGCATTGAATAACTCTTAAAGCAGTAGCCATCAGAATAAGTTAAAATAATAATATAATATGTATGATTTTAATGACTAAGGATTTCAGTATGTTATTAACTATTTAGTCATTTAATCTTTTAAAGGGCATTCCTTTGAAAATAAAGTACATATCATGTGACGCATCATATTTCAATATCCATTCATTTAAATATGATTCATTAAATTATGTTTCAATGCACAGTAATTTAATTGATCTTTTATTTAACATTATTTCACATTGGAATGGTTGTTAATTATACAACAGTTGTACTATAGAAGTACTATTATATATTTATGAAAATGTAATATTAATAACTAATTATAATAATATAATGTTATGTAACGTCATATTTTTTAGAATTTATTCATTTTTATTAATATATTTTTAATCAGTGAAGCAGGTCTATTCATTTTTCAATGTGCATTCATTTAAAACAATTATTTTAGTATGATTTATTATTATTAATTATTAACACTCAAACTTTACTGTAATAATATTAAATCAGTTTTATTCATTACATTTTTTCATTTTGGAAATTGAGGCACATTGATTTAGTATTTTAGTTCTCTATAGTTTACCCAACAGTAATTATTGTTCATAATTGCAGTATGTTATAATGAATATACTAAATTATTAATAGCAATTGAATCATTTTAATTGAATCTGGATTGACCTCCGCGGTCAGTAAATGACCTCAGTCAAATGGAAATGAACACACAGATGCACATATAACAGGACATATAGATTGACGTCACACTCAATCTGATCTCCAGAGCTGTGTACAATCGCTAAAAACACACAGTATGTTCGTGCTGATAAGACGTCACCATGTGAAAACAGGAAGACGCATGCAGTTAAAACAACACATGTCCTACTGTAATCTACACGCATCAAACATGAGCTCATTTTCCAGTCCGTATGCAATCCCACAGCAAACATTGCCTTACAATTTGCGTAGTTTAGTATTGTTTTACATTTTTATTTCAGATTTATTTTTAACATTTATTACATATATTTATAACATATATTATTTTGATTATACTTGATTTATATTTCAAATATTTTCTTATTTAAAAAATTATATAATTTTTTTTTTCAAATATATTTTATTTTTATTTTATTCTAGCTATTCTTTATTTTCTTTCAAAAGTGAAATGTATTGCTCATGCCTTTTTTTTCCTTTTTCCTTTGAGAACTGAACCTGTAGCCTCTGTGTTTTCGGTCATGTTTGGATCTGAACCTGTGTTGTTTTGACAGGTGTGCTGAGTTCATGATCTGCAGACAAAACAAAACCAGAATGAACCAAAACACCTGCATTTCAGTCAAATATAAAGCCTTCTTCAAAGACTTCATGAAAAAGCCTAGTGCTTTTGTGTTGATCTGTTTGAAGTAGTCTTGTTGCGGTTAACTAGCACTGTAACTGTTTTTTATTTTTTATTATGAACTGAAATAAAATAAATAAAATTAATAAAAAATTAAATAAATTGAAATAAAATGAAGTGTATATATCAAATTAAATACATTTAGTTATTAAAGTTTAAAGTGAAAAAAATCAAGTATATATTACATGGTTATTTGTATATGTGGCTCTTACCAAACCTACATAATTTAGGATGAATACTGATTATACGAAAATATTAAATAACACTAGGTACAAATACTAACGCTGGTTTAAATTAATCCACTTTTGAAAGTAATATTACATTTATATTTCTTTTGTTTTTTTTTCCTCATTTATATTTTCAGTTATTTTTATTTATGCTTTTTAAGGTCTGTGTGTGTAGTTTTGTTTGTTTTATATCAATTATAACATGTATTCACAATCTTTTTCATGCCTTTTTTCATGTGCTATTTATTGCCTTATATTTGTATTTATTATAAAAATTCAAATGATGATTTTGGGGGTTTTTTTGTCTTCCTTTGTTTGTACACCCTGTTTCAGCGGCTTAAATGCACACAGGTACGTGCCAAAATATTAGAATATCGAGGGAAAGTCCATTTATTTCAATAATTTGTTTCAAAAAGTGAAACCTGTGAGCTATATTAGTTCACTACACAAAGTGAAATATTTCAAGCCTTCATTTGTTTAACTTGTAATGGTTATATTATAAATTAAAGATGAAAAAACTCAAATCCAGTATATCACAAAATTAGAACATCATGATAAAGTTCAACATTGTAGGCTCCCTGTGTCTCAATCTAGTCTGCTTATTAATGCAAAGCCTTGAAATTGCCTCAGTCTGGCTTAGTAGGCTTCAGAATCATGGTGGAACTGCTGACTTGACGGTTGTGCAGAAGAGCATTACTGGAACATCTTCATAAGGAGGAAAAGTCTCAAAAGGCAATTGTGAAACAAGCTGGATTCTCACAGAGTGAAATATCTAAGTATGTTAAAAGAGTGTTAAGAGGAAGGGAAAAAAGTGGCTGGAAAAAGTGCACAAGTATGACCATAACCTTGAGAGGATTGTCAAGCAAGGGCGACTGAGGCTGGTGTCAGAGCATCAAGAACCACCACATACAGACATCTGCATAACATGGGATACAGATGTAGACTTCCATGCGTCAAGCCACTCCTGAACCTAAAACAATGTTAGAAGTGTATGCGCTGGGCTAAAGAGGAAAAGTACTGGTCCGTTGCCCATTGGTCCCAAGTCCTCTTTTCAGATGAAAGCGAATTTTGTATTTCATTTGAAAATAAAGATCACAAAGTGTAGAGGAAGAGCTAAGTGACACAAAAGTCAAGCTGCTTAAAGTCCAGTGTAAAGTTTCCACAGTCAGTGATGGTTTGGAGAGCCATGTCACATGCTGGTGTGGGTCCGTTGTCTTTTATCAAGTCTAGTCAATGCAGCTCCACAATGCCAAAGATACCAGTACCTGGTTTAAGGACCATGGTATCCCTCTTCTTAATTGGCCAGGAAAATCACCTGACCGTGACCCTATTGAAAATCTAAGGGCTATTGTCAAGAGGAAGATGAGGGAACAGAGACCCCGAAATGCAGACAAGCTGAAGGGTGATATCAAAGTAAATGGGCTCTCATAACACCTCAGCTGTGTCAAAGGCTGATTGCCTCTATGCTGTAATAAGTGCAAAAGGAGGCCCAGCAAAGTACTGAGGACATAATACAGCACATTAACAATTTTCAGAAGGCCAACATGTGTTTAAGATCCTTTTTTTTATTGGTCATAGGGATGCACCGATCCCGATACTTGGATCAGATATCTGTTCGATATTGCATATTTTTGCTGGATCGGGTATCGGCCAGCTGGTACCGATCCAAATCCGAGTTTTGCATTAATTAGGTTCATTTTGACCTGCATCTATTAGACCAGCAGATCGCAGCATGCGCAACACTGGAGTAGAGAGGGTTATTACCTGCTCTTCACGCAAAAAGTAGGCCTACCTGAAACTTTAAATTAGAAAAGACTCAATAAAACATTGGAGAGATCCTCAACGCAACGATTTCTTCCCTTTGTGCTGCTGTTTTGGAAGTGTCCGCAGGTACCGGAAGGCTGTACGCTGTGTCTCAGTGATACATCAAGCGATTCATTTTTTTGCAACTGGCTGCGCAGACTCAATGTGCGCCGCTTTGTAAGATTATTCTCAAAATGAGTTTCTGTTCTCTCATCCTTCCGACTGAGTTTATTTTTCCAAGGGGAATACATTAAGTGCTGAGAAGTTTGTAAAGCCTGGCTCATCGTGGTCAGAATAGTTGATTAAATTATTAAAAGTGAAACTGACGTGCGCATATGGATTGTCAGTAACAGAAAATTATTTAGCTTAATATAGGCTACTCTGAAACTGTGAACATTTCACTGTAATTTTATTTATATTAATATTTTATTTAACAGACCTTTTTGTCAGTTTCTGCGCTGAAGCATATAAGCAGACCTTGTTTTGAACTTCATCTCAAATATTCTTGTTTATTTTGTAGACAACTGACCAACAAAAATGCATTGATATAACCAACAAATAATACTAAATGAAATTTGTTTTAAAAAGATAATTTTCCAGACAAAATAATTTTTCAGACATTCTTTTAGATTCTCCGTCTCACTCGCGGCAAGTTTAAGTGAGGGAATGTTTATTAAGTAAAACTGGCCTCAGATGGTTTAGTAGTCTGCGTTCAACCTGCAGGAAAATATTCGGATCTATATCAATCGATACTCAGAATTTTGGTATCGGATCGGTTCCAAAAAAATGGTATCGGTGCATCCCTAATTAGTCACATGAAATATCCTTATTCTGTGAAATGCTGGATTTGTTTTTTTTTTTTTTTTTTTTTTTTTTTTCATTTTTAATCCATAATCATTCAAATGAAGGCTTGAAATATTTCACGATGTGTGTAGTGAACTAATATCACTTTTTGAAACCAATTATTGAAATAAATGGACTTTCCCCTCGATATTCATTTTTTTTGGCACATACCTGTAGAGTCAGCTTTTGTTATTGAAAAAAAAGTGGTCAGTAAAGGAATTTTTTTTTCCCTAGGCACAGTAGAAAAGAAACAACAATCGAAGAAAGAAAAAATGAAGGAGCGAAGAGAACGATGGCTCAACAGTGAGTATATTTCCTCAATTTCCTCATTTTGTTCATGGAGGAAAGCATTTATACCCTCAATTGTTGAGCGAACCCGATCTGTTAGTGCTCATATAAGTGTCAGGGGCTGATGGGAACTTCGGATCATTACCGCCACACCTCCGATCTGACGCCTGTATTCGCAGCGGCCGATCGATGTGCCGCGTAACACAAGCTCATCCAGCGTGATTATAATTAGGATCTAATGGGGCTCTCGGCTCCAGACGAAACCCAAGCTGAAGGATTGTCAGGAAATTAAAAAGATGTTAAGGGTTTCAAAGACACTCAAGGTTGGCCTGCAGGAACACTTCTACATATATACAGTCATGGTTAAGCCTGTCAGACACCCACATGAAAATATAATATAGTATTTTAGCTGATTTGTTGCACAATCAGCTAAAGTGTTGCTAGAATTGTTTATATATATATATATATATATATATATATATATATATATATATATATATATATATATATATATATATATATATATATATATTGCATCTCCAAAAATGATTGAGGTCATGTCTATGTGTTGTGCGATAAGTCGATATATTGATTATTGTGACAGGCCTAGTCATGGTCAAAACTATTGCCCCTTTCGGTAATATGAGCGAAGAGGGTTGTGAACATAAATCTGTGTTGTTTATTTATTTTGTTGTAAAATAAATGTTCATCTCTAGGACACCAACAAATTATACGAACAAAGAAGGTGGTGAAAATTTTGTTTTAGTTTTTTAACATATCATCGAAATGAAATATGAAAATGGGTGAGAACTCAATATTGAAAGAAAGAAAATTACAATATGAACAAAGAAGGCTGTGAAAAATGTGTATTATTTATCTTTTTTAAACTTTTGTTCAGAGAATTTTACAAAAATCTAAACTTTCATTGAAATGAACTATTGAAAATGAGGAGGAAATCTCACAATGAGATCAACATTGTGTTGGTCAAAATTATTGCCAACCGCCAACTTATCCAGCATATGTTTTACGCAACCCATCACTGGGAAATATTCATACACATTCACTTACACACATGCACCTATACCACATTCACCTATACCACGTTTTTGCACTTGTGGGGGAAACTGGAGCACCTGAAGGAAACCCAGGCGAACACAGGGAGAACATGCAAACTCCGCACGGAAATGCCAACTGACCCAGTCAGGGCTTGAACCAGTGACCTTTTTGCTGTGAGGTGACTGCGCCACCGTGCTGCCCTGTTTTCCATTCAGAAAATTATAAACAATGTAAACTTTCATTAGAATAAAACAATTAAAATGGGGAGAAAATCTGTTATCAACATTATTAGCACCCTTTGTAAATATGGGTGATGTATAAGAAAATGAATTTGCATTGTTTATCCTTTTTAACTTTAAAAACCTTTAAATTTTAACAATCACAAAAAAATCTAACCTTCCATTAAAATAAAACAAATGAAACGAATGATTGGGTAAATTGGTTGTTTTTCTCTAATTGTGTTAGTCAAAATTCTTCAACACCGTTTTGTTCAGTACTTTTTTGCTTCCATCTGTCTAGACAACAGCTGTAAATCTCTTTCTATAATGCTTGATGATGTTGAAACTTGGATGCAGATTAGAGAGTTTTTTTAAATCCAGAATCACCGCAGATCCTACAGGTTCTCTGGACTTTCCTCTCAGGAGACTTTATTTTTTATGTTTATATGCTGGAATAGTTCGGCTTCATTCCGCTGTAGCCACCCCTGATAAAATAGGGACTAAGCCAAAGAAAAATGAATGAATGAATAAATGTCATTATGAAGGATTCAATTCAATTCAATTCACCTTTATTTGTATAGCGCTTATACAATGTAGATTGTGTCAAAGCAGCTTCACATAAAAGGTCACAGTAAATAGGAACAGTGTAGTTCAGTTTGTAGTGTTTAAGTTCAGTTCAGTTGAGCTCAGTTCAGTGTGGTTTAATCATCACTACTGAGAGTCTAAATACTGAAGAGCAAATCCAACGATGCGCAGCTCTACAGATCCCGAACCATGCAAGCCAGTGGCGACAGCGGAGAGGGAAAAAAAACTTCACTAAAGGTAGAAGTGAAGGAAAAAAAAAACCTTGAGAGAAACCAGGCTCAGTTGGGCACGACCATTTTAATTTCTCCGCTGGCCAAACGTCTTGTGCAGAGCTGCAGTCTCAGTGGCGGAGGCTGGAAGCTGGCCTCAGTGAAGACTCGTCTGTCTCTGGAGCGTCACAGGAATCAGTCTCATGTTCTCCACTCTTCCTTGACCATCACAGTAGCTGCTCAGGATTCGGCCAGGTCCAGGATATAAAAAACCTTGGGATCATCTCGTCGTTGGTCTTGGATCGAATCAGTGACTGCATAGTCTGAGGGCCTCGGGAAGAGTATCTCCAGGTGGAAATGGAGAATAAAGAAAATAATTAGCGTAGCTGCTGTTCATAGTGTATATCAACAAGATGCAACCATGGCTTATTAGAAGACTTCCAGCAGTGAAACTGAGAGCCATGGATTGACTCACAATTCAATTAAATGGACTTCATATATTTAATTTATAAACTCTTTTTTGTTTTCTGGTGCCAATAATTTTGGCCACTTTGTGTTGGAGAAGACCATCTCATGCACCTACATGCACACTTTCAACTGTTTTTAATGAAAGGTTAGGTTTTTAATTGTGAAAATTATAAATGAAGAGGACAAGTCATTTATTTTTTCACCGTTCTTTGCTCATTTTTACCAAGGGTGCCAATAATTTTGACTATGACTCTATATAGTCATGTAGTAATAAAATAGTCATAACACCAGTCCAAAAGCAGAGAGAAAGAAAAAATGACTTTTCTGTTGTGTTTGAGAGATTTCAGTGTTTTTTTTTTTCTTCCATACAAGTACTGTGTTTTATTTGGACTGAAGCAGCTGGTGTCCTGTCTTCCGTCTCTAAGGTTTGCTTTGGTTTTTCGATGGTTGTTTGACATTAGTAGTTCGAGTCAGTAGTTATTTTCTGTCTGCGATCTGGACAGGAGGTCATAATGCAAATATTGAAGGTCTGCTGGAAGGAACTGAGTCTTTTAAAGATTTTATTATATGCATTCAGTGTCTTTCTGTTCATAATGTAGCTGTTTCAGCCTGAAAAAGTCACAAATTGTTTCTGAATTACCTCCAGGAATTTGCACGTCACTGTATCTTCAGTATAATGGTTGAGATCCATTGTGTTTCATTACTATGTCCAGGATGCACTGTTTGATTTGTCCAATATAGTAACAAAGTCCTTTTAAGGCATGTTATTTTACTTGGTGGCCCTCTTTGATATGCCTTTTTGAATGGGGAGACATCAAATTCTCCAAAACTGTTTGGCAAGCTTACAATTAGATTTAATATTTGAAACGTTAATGAAATTTAACAACTGTCTCTTAATTTTTTTTCTTCTAAATGTTAGTAACTTGAAGGGAATAAGATCACGACACCAACCTCAGTTATTGCTCTTTTAAAAAATGTCATCCTGTCAATCAAACAACAACTAACATAAGATTCAAAAACTTGCGTGTTACTCAAGATCTGAAAATCCACGTCAGATTGCGATGGTAGTCTGAAGTAATTTCCAACTTAATCCAGAAGGCAAATATCTTCCCAAAAGGGCAACAACCACTTTGTTTATTTGTAATTTGCATTTGAACGGCAGAGGTGGGAATTTTTTAATTAGGGACAGACTCCACATTCGTTTCTTATAGATTACAAAACCAGAGAACATGTATTTCCAAGTTTATTTGGTTCGTTTAAATGTAGAGATTTCAAGCTTTATATAGATATGTTTCTCATGTCCGTCAAGCAAATTTCTGAGATTCAAAACTGTCATAAAATCACACCTTTAGACCGAGCCCCTTCCTTGTATAGTCGTCTGTCTTTAGAGATTAATGATTGGTTCCTTTACTTCAAGACGGTATAGTGGCCATATTGGCCATTACTCTTTTCCCCATTCAAAACCATATGAGTGACATGTCTTGTGTGTTTTATAGTATTTGATAGTGATACACATTTGATTTCTTACTCAATTTACAGGGTTCACAAAGGTCATGGAATGTTAGGCTTTTCGCTGCGTTTTGCAACAGTATAGTCCACACACATTCACTCTTTGCACCTACCGAGTCAGTGCAGACCACAGACACCTGCATCGTGAAATGTGGAGGGTTTTTTTTTTCTTCCATTCACCATGCCAATATCTCGTTGGTCACAGAGGGCGAGCATAAAATGTTTGTGAATAAAAGTGAAAGTGCCAAACTGCAGTTAAAGTCGACAAACTAAAAATGAAACACCCGAAATTGCATGAAACTCCCGAGGAAATGCGGATAGCGCGATGACACTATGACATTAATCGAATTATGTGCTATAACATGTAAAACGGGATCACGAAAGTAACACTTAAAAAGCAACTCATGTAAACACCTTAATCATATTATTGTCTTAATTAGATTAATAATTCAATTACTGATGTCCATGTAAACGTAGTCATTGTTAACTCCCAAAACACTGTTAACCCATTTATGTGAAAGCGTTAATGAAAAATCTTAAACATTATCTGATTATTTAACTGCACTCAAAGAGGGTATTTTCAACTGCAGGGAGGACAATAAACCAAGAAAGATCCCGACTTCTGCCAGAAAAGACAAACATCTTAATTTTTTTCCAGAAGAATGGTTAATAACAGAGTCATTTACCTTAAAACCCTTGTACATTCTTTTACAGGAAACTTGTTTTACAATTATTGGTTTTGTTTATTTTATGTTGAAAACATAATAATAAAATAAAGTGTTCTTAATTCTGTTCAATTTGTTTTTGTGGTATTTTTTTCACAAAAAGAAATACTAAAAAAAGTACAGATAAGAGAACCGTTGTGGTATCGATAAAAGTAGTAATACTGTTAACCTTAACGATACCCATCCCTAATGAAAACATTGCTATTGAAAGTCAGGGATTTTTTTTTTTTTTTTGTCCAGGGACTTTTATTTAATTTTTAAGCGAGTTGTTTCAGTTTTTGGGGGGTTTAGACTTTTTTCAGTGCAATTTTATTCTTTTCCCATGCTTCACCTGGTAACCAGTCATATAATGTGTGCGCATGTGTGTAGAGATCAGTGTGATAAAGCAGGCTCGTGAGCAGCAGGCGGCTGCAGTGCGCAGGAGAGCCACACCGGTGGTGGGCGACATGAGACCTCTGGCAGACGCTCTTCCTGAACTCCAGCAGCTCCTGCCGTCAGCGCAGAGCCAGAGGAGGAGGAGCAGAAACACAGCGTGAGTCTACACACACACATACACATTCAGCATCTCTCACATGTGTGTGTTTCCATTAATTAGCTTATGTGAATCACTGCTAAACAACACATTAGAAAGAACAGATTTCACTCAACACCTGCCTTGTGCCAATGGGATTTAGACCATAATGGCACAATGTGTACAATTATTTTCATTCAAACACCAAAAAACCACTAGAACTGCATTAAATATTGATGACTTATGTAGTTATATTATGCCAGATGTTTCAAAGAATACTTAAATGTAGAGAAATAAGACATTTTTAAACTAATGACACAGACAGTGACATCAAACAGCCTCGATTTCCAGTTTAGTTTTAAAGAAAACAGGGAAAAAACAAAAGACGCTTTAATATGTTGTGTGTTTTATTAGCAGCATTGTAACAGAACCCTAAAATATATTTAGTACGATAAAACTGTGCTGCTTCTTCCCAGAAACATGATTTCAATCTTGTAGGGTGTATTAAAGACTACAACTCCCATGATTCCACACTCCATTTACACCACAGGTCTCAAACTCCATTCCTGGAGGGCCGCAGCTCTGCACAGTTTTGCTTCAACCCTAATCAAACACAGCTGATGCAACTAATCAAGGTGTTCAAGATCCTTTTGATCACCTCGATTATTTGGATCAGATTTAAAAGTTGTTGAATGCTTGATTTTGATTGGCTGATGTGCTTATTCTGAAGCGCGCACTTATTTTCATTTAAACGCACATTCAAAGTAGTTCCAGGCAGATTTTGACTGCTTTCGATATCACTAGGCTGAATAATATGTTATTTTACAGCTACAACAGTCCTCAGTAGAGCTGCAAGATATTGGAAAAAAACAGATATTGCGATATTTAAATTTTCTGTGATAAATATTGTGATATAAATACAGTTTCACAAGATAGTTTGAATAGCGCTATTTGAAGGTTTTCTGGGGAGTCTAACGGTATACAGTTAAAAAAAAACAAAAAAATCACAATGCAAAAAATGCTTTGCTTACTTTGCTTGGTCTCGTTTCTAGTCCAAAATATCAAAACAATTCTTAGATCAAGTAAAAATATTGTTTGGTTTTCAACTTCAGAAGAAATAAGGCAAAATTAAAAGTTTTTCATTAAAACAAACTAAATTAACTGCTAAATCTGCTAAATTATCTGCCAGTAGGTTAAGTACAGATGATGGAGGCCACTGTGCTCATTGGAACTTTTAGATCAGCAGAAATTTTTCTGTAACCTTCCCCAGCCTTGTGCCTCGAGACAATCCTGTCTCGGAGGTCTACAGATAATTCCTTTGTCTTAATGCTTGGTTTGTGCTTTGGCATGCACTGTCAACCCTGGGACCTTATATAGACAGGTGTATGCCTTTTCAAATCATGTCTAATCAACTGAATTTACCACAGGTGAACTCCAATTAAGCTGCTGAAACATCTCAAGAGAGATCAGTGGAAACAGAATGTACCTGAGCTCAATTTAGAGCATCACGGCAAAGGCTGTCAATACTTCTATACATGTGATTTTTCAGGTTTTTTATTTTTAATAAATTTGCAACAATTTCAAAAAACTATTTTTTCAAATTGTCATTATAGCGTATTGTGTGTAGAATTTTGAGAAAATAATGAATTTAATCCTTTTTGGAATAAGGGTGTAGCATATAAAAATGTGGAAAAAGTGAAGCGCTATGAATGTTTTCCGGATGCACTGTATATTGCGACTATTGCGGATGCACATATTGCGATATCAATACTGAAACGATATATTGTTGAGCCCTAGCCCTCAGTTTCCTGTTTAAAATTCGAACATTTTTACACACAGCTTTTTATGTTGCTTTTTAAAATAATTTTTGTTACAAATTTATTCTCCAATTATTAATGCAAGCTTTGAAACAAGAAAATATCAGATTTATTCCTATTATTAATTATTTATTATTAAGTGTAAATCTATACTTGTAAGTCTTGTTAATACATTGGTTAAATGTGGGAAAACTAGTAAATATACCAAAAAATAAAGGCGTTTAAGGTTTTAATGACTTATGAAACATACTTTCATGTAACTTAAACACCTTTTGTGATTGCTAAATGTTTTTTTTTTTTTCATCTAAGTGTTAAAATATAGGCTAAACCTCAACTAACAACAACACATTTCAGTCTTCTTATCTTTAGCAATCCACTGTAAACAGATGATATTGTTGAAAAAGCACATGTATATCACAAACACAGGCTATAAGTGTCTTTCCTAACACATGAAACATCTGTTTTTAGTCGACGCTCAAATGTTTTTAACACCCATGTCTCTGCTTTTGATCTGAAGTTGCTGTGTTTTTCTGTGTGTTTTTTCTGTTAGTCATTTGATGTACGTTTTGAAGTCTCACTTTGTTTCACGTCAGTAAGTCTAATAAATGACACTCGTGTGAGGAAAAGCCTTCGCTCTCCACGACTTCAAACATCTGACTCCGGCAGACAGGCTTTTTTGTTTGTGAGTTAATGATGCTAAATATAAATAGATCTGTGTGTGACACCAATGTTTGTTCTTGTTTTCTCGTCTCAGTTTGGTTAAAAAGAAAGCAGAAACCACAGACTTCGCCAGGATGAAACCGGCACAGAAACGAAAACATCTGTAAGTGAAGGACGTTCAGAGTTTATTTAAATGGAAAAAAGGGTTTGATTAAAAAAAAAGTTGTTAATAAGAAATTAAAACATGTAAAAGAACGTATACAGGTCATGTTTTACACCAAAAAATAAATGTTTTAAGAGATTTAAGCATATTTTAAGGATATTAAATTATTTACTTTTGCGATATTAAACACATCTAATATATTTTTTTATAATTTCGTATTTATTCAATTTTCTTATTTCCATTATTTTATTTGTTTTTTATAAAAAATTAATGTGGTAAAAATGTTGTATATATTGCATATTATTAATTATTATATATATGCGGCACTTATTTTGCTAGACGTTTAATTGCTATGTGGCAGAATATTGATTTCAGGGCAAAGTTTTTTTTTTTTTATTATTTAAATTATTTTATTAATCTTAAACTGGTCAGAACTGTAGCAACAATTGCTTGTGGGAGGAAAATAAGTTATTAACTTCATTATTATTTTTATTTTTCATTTTTCTCATGACAGTTTAGCATGTTACCCTAATAAAAAAAGTAATTGCTCCAAACAAATCACTAAAAACTGTATATGAATTCATATTTGTGTATTTTATATTGTTTAAATACTTTTTAATTTAAATATTATTTAACATTTTGACATACTTTATAGAATACAAATAATATATATTGTTTAAATGAAACAAATATTTAAGTATTTAATTTATTGTAATATGTTGTTATTATAAACTTCATTTTTGTTTGGTTTCAGTGAAACAGAAGTGTCTTTCTTCAGCGAAGCCTTGAAAAATCCCACCTTCAAGACCAACCCTTTAGCTGCGATCGGTGATCATCTGCGAAAACGACTCAAACAGGAAGACGAACAGAGTTAATCACAACTGCTGGTAGACTACAGAAACTACAACGTATTATATACACTCATACATTGAAATGAAATAAAATAAGTATATATTATAAAACAGTAAGGAATCAAAGAAAAATGCTAAATTTGCATTATCTGACACCTCATCAAGAAAACAGAGAACAGTTCATCTTAATTTTGTGATTTAATAAGCAAGTGTAAGTGTAAAATGAAATGCTTTCATGAGCAGGTTATGTAGGAATTTTTATTGGCGGTTTTCAAGTTGTCTGTTTTTGGCTATAAATAAATCAATTTGAAAAGTATTGCGCAGATGTTTTTCTACTTTTTTTGCAACTTTTGTAAAGACAGTGAAATTTGATGATACAATTTGTGAAAAATCGCATTAGTAAAGCACGACAACAGTTAATAGATATACAAGTAATATAGTAAATATGTTACATGATATATAATAAAACAACTGCATAATTCATATTTATTTGCATAATTTATATTTACTGACTCTATGCAGCACTTTCGGATCAACTATTTATAATCCAAAATAATTCCATCCAAATACACCCTGTTGGTAGACTATGAGAACTGCATCTTTTCAAATTCTATTAAATCGATTATTATTGAAACGAGCAAATACACAAAAAGGTTCTAGTTTATTAATAAATGAAATAATTTGTAATCATAATAAAATATAGATTTAAAACAAAGAAAAAAATTATATCTAGTAATTATTTATTTTATTAGTGTTGTTTGTTTGAAAAAAAAAACGACTTAACAATAAAATAAGCAAAGAATTACACTGACTTGCAATGAAAAAAGGTACAGCAGGACCTAGCTTTTAGCCAAGAATGATGGTTAACTTTGAAAACAATTGAAACAGGAAGGCGAACAGAGTTAAACGCAACTCTAGAGCGGCGCCCTGCTGTTAGCTGAGAAGAACTGCATCTTATTGTACGTCAAAACAAATACCATTAGCAGTCGTAATAAAACATGAAAATGAAAAGAAATGGCAAGAATTGTCATTCTTAAATGGCACTACAAAAATACTATGCCCAATAAGTTTATCCAGCCTGATCTCACAAGGAAACGCTACTATTTTACTTATGGTGAGAGAAGTAGCTAGTCATGAAAACTTTTTTTTTTTACAAACCCTACCCCTTATTAGGAGATGAAAAAATCATACTAAAATGGAAGAATGAGAAATGAATATGAATTATTCAGTAAATCAAAAAGTTACGAATTGCTTTGAAATTGCGCCGGTTTATCGCAGTTAATAAGTGTAGGATAAATGATTTAAATGTCAGAGAAAAATTAATTAAAAATTAACATTTTCTTCAATAGCGACGTCAAAGTCCCTTTTTTGTATTTTGTATTCTATCGTCTTTGGCGACGTTTGCTAACACAGAATGAATTTTAACGACAAAACGAGCAAAAATGTAGTTTTCAAGAACCTGACTGTGTACCTGCGGCATTCATTCATGAGCATCACAGACAAGCGGCTGTAATCAAAGCGAGATCTGATGTTTCAGGCGTTTAGCTCATGGCTCTAGATTTCCATGGAAACGCACGCTGTAAAAAGGAGGAAAGGCCGTCTCTTTTCAGAGATCCAGGAGAAACTGGAACCTTAACCCTGTCATTAACCTGTGATCTCTTCAGCAAACGCTTGACTCTCTGGATCAGATTCACTACATATGCCGTAAATGTAGTGCTTCAGGTTTGAGATGGTTCATGCAGTTCATCTGATGGCAACGTGGGTGTAGATATTAGATGATGCTCACCCACACAAGATTCTTCATCTCCATTTTGTTTGGTTTGTCCTAAATCCATTC